>NC_133653.1:113979588-114279588 GCF_009905375.1 Apium graveolens
TTTTACAGTAAATGCGAAGGTCAAGTTGAATCACTTGCCTTGAGATAGACTGGTCTGGTCTGACTGGTAGGAGCAACAACTGGAGCTTCACTCGACTTTTATGGCAAGTTTTCCCTCGTCTCGAGATCCTACATAATAATAATAATCCTCATTATAATATATTCTTTCCATCTTAACCTATTTACAACCCGAAATTAAACATGGATGGCACTTAGGCCTATACGCACTTAATTCATATCCACCTTTATATTTTCAAATGTACACATGTAACCACATAATCACATATCGTATATTAATACCAAATAACATCATATACACCATAATGCCACACTAGGCTTGGATGATCTCGACTCACCACTCAAGTTACTTGGTCGCTAACTAAACGAAGTCTTCGAATTTGGGCTTCCTAACTCAATGTGCCTTTCCTAAATTATCCAAAACCTATTGACCCTCACTTGTGCCTTTTGTTCTACTGACCTTATACTATCTTACAACTATGGTGGTCGACCTAATACTCACTTCTAAGTGTCCTAAAACTATGCGATAAGTGAAAGTGCTCACTGGTGCAAATTTCAGAATGGTAACTAAGGTTTCTTGAGTGCATTAGACACTCTTAAACTACAAGTTTTTCTTCAAAATTTTTACACAAGACTTTCCTGACCTAAGGGCATCTCACAAGCTTGATGTGGCTCAAAGGCCTGGCTTGGGCCTTCTTGGGCCTAAGCTAAAAGTCCAAGGTTCCCCTGTTTTTTTTCTGGGCAGAAAATGCCCTGACTTGAATTAACTTGTGACACGTGGTTCTAGCTCATATCCTATGAACTATGGTTGGAAAAACTTCTCTGACACACCCTCTAACTAAGGCCCAATTGGGCCTAATGAGGGCCTACCCATGACATGGCCAAATCTCCCTATTTCTAAGTTGTAACAAAACTGTCCCCTGCTGGACAGATTTTGTTATTCTACTTGTGCACCTAACCAAATGACATGCAAACCTCCAATCAACTCCTAAAACCTATTATATATTCCACATACTAACTTCTGGTGGCTTGGGCCTCAAAGTGCACATCAATGACATGGTCAAAACTCACTCTAAACCTCAGGGTACTAAACTGATTTTTCTGCAGAAACTATAACTCTCATTTTCCAAGGTTTTGACTTGACAAACCCAATTAACAACAACTAAATACTTAAACCAAGACCTATACTTGGTATTCTACTGAACTAACTCCCTTTTTCTCAAAATAACCTTGGTGAGATCATCCTTACCTAAGGTGCAACTATGGCAAAACGAAAGAGACTACTCTTAACAAATCGCAAATCTTCATGCTTTTGAAACAACAAGATATATATTTTTATAAAAGATAACCACAATTTATTACCATGCAACAAGAAGCATAAATCAATATTATCACATTATTCCTACTGAAATTAAGGCTCACTAACAAAATCTTTTCCAAATGATCAAAATCTTACAACAAACTAAGAGAATTCCACATGCATGCATGCCTTCGGGTTTTTCAAACCAAACAACATATTTTCTACATATATTCCATCTTAAAATTGACATGCAAGCCTAGCATAAGGTATACCTAGATGATCACTTAGCATGCAAGGAGTTTTATCAAATTTTCACCACAAAATTCAAGTCATTATCACATAAACATGCAAAAATTGAACAAAACAACAAGAATGATTTCAAGGACCATTCATTCGGCTCCCATATGGTCATGGCCGAATGAAATGGATGGAAATGGCCATTAAATCATCAAGAGTTTCCTTCTCAAGACTTGGCACTTATCCATTCATTGTAGTCCTCTCAAAAACAACCTTAAATCCATAAGAATCAAGATTGTATTTTGAGTTTCACTAAAACCTTTACATGCAACCCTTAAACTTAAACTTTCTACTCAAAACTCTTTGAAATATGAATGATCATGGTATGGGAGATAACATTTACTTGTATAAAGAGTAGAAGCTTGGTGGAGAAATGAAAAAAAATGGGGAGGGGTGGTTCTCGGCTAAAGGCCGAGAGTGAGAGAGAGAGAGAGCCGAGAGTGAGGGAGGAGGAGGGAGAGAAGAGTGAGTGTGGTGTGGGTGATGAGTAAAAATGATCATGACTTTGCTTGTCTTATGGTTTTTGTATTGGCAAAAGTGAGTGGAATTAGGAATTGACATGATTAGCCTTCCACTTGAACTTGGTTGAATTTGCATGCAAGGGTAAAGAAGGTATTTGGCTAGGAAATAAGAGTTAGTGGGGTGGTTATTGACTCTTTAGCCCTTTTGGAATGTATGGAAGGAATTTGCATGCAAGGATAACTATGGAATTTGCTAATTATATTTATAAAGATTTATTTTTATAAAATAAAACACAAGTTCAAAAATTATAAAATTTATACCATAAAATAACTTGGATTTTTAGAGATTTTATAAAGTCACTTTCAAAATTTGTGAACAAAATATCTTTTAAAAGAAAATTTCTCCAAGGCTTAGAATATTCCTTATAAATCAAAAGTAAAGGAAATAATTAAAATTTTGCTTTGAAAAAAAAAAAAAATCATGTATTACACATAAAAATTTTATAATGCAGAAATTCTCGCTTACACAATCGTACAATAATTGAACATATTTTTATTCGGCTTTAATATTATACCAAATCCACAATTAATATTACACGAAAATGCCGGTCGTAACAGAAACAGCATGCAAGTAAATCTAATCCGAAAATTTCCGAAAAAATTTTAAAATTCTCGAAATATTCCAAACTTAATAAAATAAAATTTTCATAATTTATGAAACATTCTGGAATTAAATACTGATTTTACAATTAAAGAAAATCAGAAAATCATTTAAAGATAAATAATTAATAAAATATTGATTTCTAAATTTTATAAACTCCCAAAAATAATAAATAAAATTATAAAACAACAAAAATAATTTTAGAGATAATTTTAGCATTTATAAGAATAAATATTCAATAAAAATCATTTAAAAGCAAAACAATTTGTACAACTGAATAATTAACTATACAATTAATCTTTGTACCCCACAGATCACACACAATTTGTAATAAGGCAAAGCACAACCGACAGACTCATCAAGTATTTTATTTATTTAATAATTCGATAATTATATTTACAGATCGGGTCCAAAAATAGGTTACATAGCTGCTAAGTAACTATAAAGACGATACGATTTTAATACCAGATTTGGATAATTATTAAAACAGAGCCTCTTATAAGATACTTTATACGACAATAAGGGAATAATATCTCGCCTTTTGAGAATATAAATTTTTATCAATCTATAAAATGATTAGCGTATCGAAAATTTTACGCCGGGACTCGTACAGGTCAAACCGTATCCTGGATTGAAAAAGTCAAAACATGAAAAGTGTTCAGAATTATCAGAATGGGTTAGGAAGGAGTTTTCGGAAGAGTTTTGGGTTATAAAAACACAAAAATGGTTGAAGTGAGATGATTTCTGATTCTAAAAAGTAATTTTATAATTATGTAAAAATAATCATTATTAATTCTATAAATTCTTATAAAATCATACATCAGTCCAAAAATTACTAGAAAATACCCAAAATTATCTACATTTAATTCTAAATAATTAAAATTAAAATATCTAAATTTTATCAGAAATAAACATCCAAATATTATTATCCATCATCAAATAATTTACCAAAATTCATATAAAAATCACATAATAATTATTCATTGATAAAAATAATTACATAATATTTCTCAGACGTTACAATAGTCTACTGGAAGTCACACCAAACTATTTACAAGCACTCAACTCCCGGTCAAACCTGGAACTCAAGCCTGCTCTGACTTAGCTGAAAGATCAGATTAACAAACAAGTATGAGCGAAGAAATGCTTAGCAAGCGATATGTAGTTTATAAGTGAACAACAATAACAATATTTGAGTAAAACCAGAAGCTGATATAAACTTTAAAGTTTAAGCGACATTTTAACAAAACACAATTATGCACTATGTTGTTCCTGATGATCAGTCATGAAACATCACCGGTATCCCGCAGCCATACCGTAAATATAGGTATCGGTGTCCCGCAGTCATACCGTACCTATTGGATATCCATAAAAAGGCATATAATCGCCTTGCAAGATATTACACTTTTGTATAATAGCTCATGTTGGACCGGTGCCTCGGCCTCTTACGCTACCCAATAATCGATTCACAAAACAATTTTGATTAAAGGAGTCGTACCAATGACATCCTTATCAATTTAACTCCCCATTTCACATGGTACGGAGTTATCTCAACAACTGATGGCGAAGTAACTAGAACAATTAGTTATTCGCTAACCTCATCACAAAGTTTCACTATATAGAGTATATCTGGATAGCATAGTTATTCACCACCTATCAAATCAAAGAATTTGTTCTTGTAGAACGATTGCTAGAATAAAAGGATTCCAATAATCAAATGATTGTTGGTATCTACTATACCACACAAATATTTATAAACAGTTCTAATATTTTGAATACATAAAATAATAAACTATTCTAAATTTAGAATAGGGGAGAAAACTTGCTTGGTATACTCGATATTTTCTCACTATAACTCTGGCTTACAACTGCTGGCTAGTGACTCCGTCTAACACTTGACTGCACCCCTTGCTATTTGATTCAATAAACAAAAGGACTATCTTAATTGACAGAACCAAACTCAATCGATGTATTTATACGTCTTGACGTCTACCCGATCGTTTATAACTAATCATGGTATTTTAAAATTGTAAACAGATAGCATGCATATCACGTAACACATACTCATGTTATTCATATAACACGTAATCATATATTCCATATAACAAGTCAGATTGTCAAAAGATAAATCTCAGTACGTTCAGAATTAAAATGTGGTCAATAACTGTGCTTATTGATCAGATTCTGACTCGGAATGACTCGCAAATCAAATGACCTTGCAATACAAAATAAATTAGGTTCCAAAATAATAATTATGGGGACTAATTTTAAAAGTAATAAAATATAAAATTTAATCAAAATTCCCCAAAAATTACGAATGATTCAAAAATACAAAAATGATGGGTATTTGAGATACGTATAATCCTATAAAAATAAAAACGTGAATTTTGTGGGTTTGACGTCCCGGTGGGGTCCCGGTCCATTGATTTTCGAGAAATCAAACGATTCCTAAATTAATAGATAACCCCGAAAACACATAAAATATATTCAAACGCACATAAGACGAGATAAAACGAGTACCTCGATAAAGACACTAACAAAAACGCGTCCAAATTTCAGATCGACTCATATAAATGCATTTTAAACACATATTAATTAATCGAACAAATTTATGGTACTTGCAGGGCCACAAATAACAATTATAACACGTAATATCATGGCAATAATCATTTAAACTCATATAACACATTATATTTATTTAATTAACACAAAATATTCACATAATTTTCCCGGATATTGCATGTATTATAATATTAATTTATATTTAATATATTGTTATCATTATATTAGTTATTTATTAACAAATATATATTTATTATATCATAATTTTTATACTTATTAATATACAAATTAATATAGTATTTTAATAAATAAATATATATACTCCAATAAAGAAAAATTCGTAAGAATTAATCGGATTTCAATGATCGAATCGGTTGGATACTTTGTAGGGGATTAATCGGTTGAATCGGGGATTTATCGGGGATTTTTAGAACACTGGAAAAAACTGTTAACTAATCAAAAAATTAATTAATCGAGATTTATTTATAATTTATTAATTTATATATATATATATATATGATTTAAAAAATTGAATATGTATTTACAAATTTATATATAACAAAGAGAAAAATGTTGCTAAGTATACTTAGGAAAGTTACATGAGTGCATAATGTATTTTTACAGTAATACTTGTAATTTTAAATCAAATGTTGTGATTACAAAAGTATTTATCATATATTTGAATTAAAAAAAATTATTTCATAAAAGTTATTGATTATTGTAATGTAATGGATACTAACAATATTATTGCTTATTGTGATAAATTAGGTACTCACGGAATTGTTGATGATAAACAATTAACTGAGAGTGTTATAGAAAATGAGAAAGAGGATGGAGCGGAAGACGACATTAATAATCCAGATTTTTTTATTCAATATGTACATAATATACTGAGCAATTTCATAATGCACATTAAATTTATACTAAATGAAGTATGTGGACAAATTAATATGAAATAAAACAAGTTACGTTAGAGTCTTATTTAAAAGTATATCCTATGTAGAGGGGGTGAATACAATATAAACAATCAATTTGAATTAAAACTCAAAGTATGGTAACAGTTTTTGCATCGATGAATAAAAACGGATTACAAAACTCTCTCAAAGGATGAACAAATATCCTTTAGAGCTACTAGGTTACATAGAATGATAAAACAGTAATCGACACATATAGTGTTAACCTACTTTGTGCTTATATATTATACAGTTACATAATCAATTATGATATACATGACTAAGGAATTCTAATACATATCCAACTATTGATTTCTACAATTATGTAAAGTGTTACGCCAACATATCTTCTATAAATCAAGTACTTAGATAGAATCAATCACTTCCTAGAATCCAGCTTTGACAGATGTTGATAGAAAAATGGTGATAATAAACTCTGATCTGTCAAATACTGATGAGCTCGATAAACTCTGATATCTTCCAGTAGTAAAATTTAATGGCAAACTCTTATAGTAAACTCTGATAACATCTAACAATCTCCCCCAACCTGTGCATTATGGATATATATACAAGTTTCTATTTAATGAAATCAAAACTATCTAAATCCAGAAGTGTTTACATATTTACAGTCTTACCGTCAATGTCTTCAGAATTTATCTTCATTCTTGAATCTTGGCATATCCAGTAGCATCATCAAAGAATTCTTTGAGCAGATTTTCCTCAACTACATTCAAGTACATCTCTATTCTCTGTTTGATATCTTTCAGCTCTTGAGTAGATTTATCATTTTGATAGATAGATGCACCGAGGTCATGAAGTTTAGATCTGCTAAATGATAGATCATCTAACTCCAGAAATCCAACCTTCTTATCGTTTAGATTAAAAGTGAGAACTTTAACTCCAATAGAGGTAGTTATCTGAGCTCCTCCTTTAGGCATATCAACAATTGAGCCATCTTTAGTTATGTACTTTGGAATGTATTTGGATTTGTTGTTCATTCCTCTCTTCTTTCTGTATACCAAGTTCTTCATATATTCAGACCATCTGGCAGTTGTAGAGTTGATGACTTTCATCAATGTGACTATATATTCCAACTCTTGCCATGGTTTAACCTGCTTTTGTTCTTGTGAAACTCTCAACCATAATCTTGACTCAAGAAAGTAAAGGATGTTCTCCTTTGGATTGTTTGTATCAAACTTATCAAGAATAATTTCGACAAATACAATCTTATGTAGATCTTCTAATTTCACATTTTCACCTATTCCTGTTAAGTTCCCAGGCTCTCTGAAAATCAAAGCATTTCATATATAGGTATTGGCATTTGGAAGATCCAGACCACCAGGTTTTCCAGCCATTTTAGCTTAAGAGGTACCACTATAAACTCTGTTAATGATCTCAAAAGAATATATCTTTGGTGCTGGTGTCTTGCTTCTCCATAACAGCTTTCTCTTCTCATCAAGAGAGAGATATGACTTATCAGCTTTTGAAACATCTCTGGATTCATCTTTATTAGAGTTTGAGTCTTCTTTAGAAATTAGATGATAAACTATTATTTCTTGATCAGTTCTATCTTTAACATGAGTAGTATTAATGATTGAGACGGATTGACCTCCAAGATTTATTTCTTCAATTTCCTTAACTTGAGCAATGGCAAAGGTTAATTTCATACTTTTATCAGATTTTACTGGAATGTCTTCAACTTGAGCTCTGTCAGTGTTTGAGTCATTAGAATCGGTATTTGATATCTCTATATTAAGCTTTGAAGGTTCACCAACCTTTTCATTTCCCTTATACCTCCTGTCAGCATTTAGAATTACTTGAGACCTTAGAATCAGTCTTTCAGCATCAGAAGATTGACCGGCATCCTTGATTATAATTCCACCTCTTGGCCTTTCCATTTCGGGAAAACCGTCAGCATCAGTGTTTGCAGCATCAACTTTTAGAAATTTGAAATTTTCTTCTAGTCTTCTGATTTGCTCAATATCAACATCTGGACATTCTCTTTCAAACACTCTTCTAACTACTTCATCATCAAATGCTAGAAGCTTTGGATCTTTATAATGTAGAGTTGTCTTTCTTCCTTTATATTTCAAAGTCTATAAGAACTGACTAACTTCAGCACCAGCTTCCATCTACATACGAGCCTGGTCTTCATCAGCATTTGTGACTTTCAGAGTTTATCTTTCAGTAGTTGTAGTCACTATTGTAGTCAATTCTTTTGTAAGCATAATCTTAGAGACTTGTTGTTTTTCTCTTTCTCTTCCACCACTTCTATCACTTCTACCTCCACCTCTTCTAGATTGGTTAGTGGTTTTAGAAACACCACTAGATCCAATTATGTCTCCACCTCCACCCTTATTACTCCTAGGTGGTTTTCCTCCCTTGTTCCTTCAATCAGGAGCATCATCCCTATTATCAACTTTTGCTTGAAATTGTTTGCATTTAGATTTAGAAATTATCTTCCTCTTTTTGACATCATCACCAATAAGAAGAGAAATAATTAATTCCAGGGACTCCAGAACCTCATCCAGTTGACCAGACATTCGGGCTTGAGTAGCCTCCAATCTAGCCTGATTGGGCTCTAGTTTGTCTTTTCTGGCCAAAGAAGCTTTATTTTCTTTGTAAATCAAGCTCTGATTTGAATTTGGCTTCATTGAAAGCATCATTAAGTTCATCCATTTATGTATGAGCCTTAGTTTGAGTAGTATAGATAGACTTTACCATAAGAGCTGAGGCCTTAAAACGAGTGAGTATATCATGATTTGTAATATATTTCTCAACCATCTCCAAATGTTGAGAAGCATGATTAATAGTGACTGGATAATGTGGATCCTTCCATTTAGGTACCCATTCCTCATCCAAGTATTGTTTGGTTGTAGCGGCACCCAATTCAGCCAATTTCTGCTTCCTCTCTCTCTCTGACATGTCTTCTGGAAAGATAATTTCATCAAGATCTTCATCTTCGTCATCATCATCATCATCTTCTTTTCCTGAGTGACTAGAAGCTTCATCATCCGCAGTTAACTTTTGCTCCTTTAACTTATGTGCTACTTTATCCTCAGCATCAGAGTTTAACATATCATCTTCAACAGGAGTTGTATGAGAACCAACAACTTCAGAAACTTCAGCATCAACATCCATATTAAGTTCAAAATCTTCATGAATAGGAGCTGTATGGGAACATTAACATCATCATCTAACTCCAAAATCACAGTTCATGTTGAGTGTGCAGGAGACTCAGGAATTGGATTAAATACTAGAGTATCAGCTATAGGTGTGGCGCCCTCCAAACCCGGGTCAGAAGTTTGGGGTCCACAACACAAACATAATATATCAACCTGTATATGAAATATTAATTGCAATGACCCTGCTTTATGTAACCATGGATCGCAACAGGTTTAAGTATGAAAACAAGCCACAACCTTAATTTTTATTATAACGCACCAAATCCCATCTAATTTAACTTACAACTGATAATAAAATTTTTCTTACAATCTTACTATCTCACTACTGCCATAAGCTCCTACTAGCTCAATCCAACTCAATCTGGAATCCTAGCTCGTACATTGAACTGGGAAACCTCGCTATCAACCGTATTCCTTTTAACTGTAGAATACATAAAAAGATTCGCAAGAGTGAGCTAACTAGCTCAGCAAGTCACAATAATGATAACTGAGGTTAAACAATGATCAAATGAGATGATTAAGAGGAATCAAGTTTCTTTTTAACTAGTCATTAGAATTGGATATTCATTTTAAGTTTTGAAAACCAAGGTTAGGCTGCTGATCAGTCACGCACTAACCCCGAGCGAAGCACACAGCTCTGCTCTTACGAACTGGATCCAAGACACACATTGGCCTAATTCGACCACAAATCTGGTCTGACCACGAATCTGGTCCACATAAAGAAAACTATCCAATTCTAAAATAATTCAGTATGATAAACAATGAAATTCAATAAGCCCGATCATAATCAACAGTAATATAGCATTGGTATAAAACGTAATGCGATTCATGAGTATCACAAGGGTATATCTGGATATGTAAAAGAAACAGTTTTCAGTTTGTAATAGCATCAGGTATTAGTTCAGTAATGATTTTTCAAGGTATAGTTATTTGATGTTATAAGGATTGGTTGGGATATAAAAAAATTTATGTGTTTTCAAACAATTTTCTTCCAGTATTTGGTGTTTGGTAATCAAACATTTGGGAAGTAGTATCATATCTGTGTGGTTTGGTATCTGAGGTATCCATACGATTTAGTCCTTGGGTTTCCGAAATAGTGTATCAACAAAGGATGGTTTGCAAAGAATAAGGGTTACGGCTCAAGATCAAGAAAGAATCAGGGTTTAAGGGTAATTAGTTTAAAGCACATGTATTATAAAACAGGAGTTATGTTTAATAATAGCAACATGTTATGAAACAGTTCAAAAATATTAGTAATATATCTTGAAGAAAAGTTCAGAAATATTTAACTTACAAGGCTTTACAACTATTACTGATCAACTCTGAGCCGACTCTGCTGCTCAGGCTCTAACGTCCAACCACTAGATCCCATTAGATTCGACTTCGACACTCAGGTCTTTCCGTTGAAACTCTACTGAGCTCGTCGACTGACCACTAGGTAATCTTTAGTCCATCATCCACTTTCAGGTTCCCGACTATAACCTACAGGGTCGAAATACCTTACGTTAGACGTCTAGGTATTCTTGACATATCCTCGATACTAATTCTTACTTAACGATATTCAAACCCGACTCGTAATTATTCATATTAGAATAACACAGACAACAATTAGGGTTCACATTCTAGAAATTGATCAAGTATTCGTTTTTAGAAAATACGCAAACTCGTCATTTTACGAAATTAGGGGTACTGTGTTTTGGACAAAACATACAACATAACATACAATCAGGTTCTGTATAAAACATACATATATGTATTTACTTATACTCGCTCGATGTCCCGATAATTCGGATACGCTCCCGTATTTCCGTAGTTCGATTTTTCGGAAATTGGACAGCGTCCCCTTTGTTTATCGGACTACCCGTCGAAACATCCATCGACGTCAATTCAATCACCAGAAGATCTAACTAACTACAATCCAATTTTCACAATTCCACAACCATTTCCATATGCAACTAATTATATGACTCGTTTTATTTATTTTATAAAAATTAAGACTTAGAATAAATTCATCACCGTCCACCGTCGGCTCGCCGAGGCTCATCGCCGACGGCGGTAAAATTCGCGGGTACCCGAATAATTTCGGGTTTCCAGCATAAATTCTACCGATAATATTCCAATAGGTACAATTTAATAATTCGAATATTCATCATAACATTCATTCAAATTTCCCAAAATAATTCGAATAAATAATACAATAATTATCGAATTGATTTCATCAATTTCACATAATCAATCAGCTAATTAGTTAACAGGAAAATGGAATTTCTCTGCAAAACAATTGAATCAAAACATCACAGCCAGAAGCAATACACGCGCCACACACATGACTCGCTTAACATGGTTGCCATGCCGGAAAAACTCCGGCGGCAACCGGAAGTAAGAAGGACAGGCGGCACACAAAGAAGCACAGCTATCACGCATGAATACATATACATGATTATATATATATACAACAACAGGGATGAAAATACTGTAGCAACCAGAAAGTACCAAGGTGCGGCGGGAAATTTCCGGAACAGAGGCGACTTAGCCGGAAAAAATAGGAGAAAAGAATCGGGAAACAGAGAAAAGTACAGAGGAGCCACAGGGATGGGAAAAGAGGGGCAGAGACAATAGTAATTGAGCGGAAGAGAGAGAGGAGAAGTGAGAGACCGAGAGAATTGAGTGTCGGGAAGAAGAGAGAAATGTTATGCTGTGTATCTATACATTTTTTTTTTCTTTTTATTTTCTGTAAAATTCCAGCAATCAACACATAGCCACTCAATGTCCATACTCATGTCCTTGGCTGCCACGTGGTAGACTGGATGAGTATGAATTCCATGTAGCAAATATTCTGATTCGTAATTCGCTATTTAACGAATAAATGTGCGGTTAAATAAAATCCAGGAAACTACCAAACTAGTTTTAAAATTTTCTAAAAATCACGAAATTAACGAAATAAAATTTTCATGATTTTTAAAACATTTTTGAAACGCAACTCGTACACGCATTTCATAATTACCGAACCGAGCTGCACTTATATAAATTCAGAAAATCACGAAAATAGTCTTAAAATATTACAAATATCCTGAAGTTTATAAAAACATAAATTTCGTAATTTTAAAATAATTTCTCAAATGCAGTTTCTACCTGCTTTTATCAATTAAACGAATCGACACGACGGTGAAATTAATCCCGAAAATTTCCAAAACTAATTTTAAAATTTTTGAAATATTTCAAACTTAAATAAATATGAGTTTCATAATTTTTGAAGAATTCTGGAATTAAATACAGATTTTACAATTAAATATAATCAGAAAATCATTTAAAGATAAATAATTGATAAAATATTGATTTCTCAATTTTATAAAACCCTAAAAATAATTAATGTAATTATAAAACCACAAAAACAATTTTAGAGACATTCCAAATATTTATGCAAATAAATTTGCACTAAATCCACTTTTGAAATTAGAAATAACTCAGTACACCATAACTCACACATAGCTATTAGTCAAACAACACATAGCGGTCAAAACCAATACACATATTTTATTTATTTAATAATTTCTATAGTTACATATTTAAATAATTCAAAAATATACGAGTCGTTATATCCTTCCCCCCTTAAAAAGATTCTGTCCTCAGAATCTGGTTTAACTAAACAAGTGATGATATTTGTCAAGCATATATGACTCTAGATTCCAAGTAGACTCTTCTACTCGAGGATTTCGAACGTGCTGACTATAGATATACACTCATTTCCAATGACTCGCCTTTAACGATCGAGAGTTTGGATTGATCACTATATGCAAAACAAACTTGGACAAGAGCCCCATTGGCTCCTGATCAATTACTTAATTCAAATCAGATACTTATCATTTTTTTTAACTTTAACAGGTCAAACACACTATATGTACACACTGTTGGGACGGTAATATCAACTCATGAACAACTTTGTCTATATTGATCAATACGTCGAATGGTTCACTAATTTTAGGACTTAGCTTGTCCCTTCTACTCAAACTTATCCAATCTCTTTCAAGACGAAACTTTTACTAACACTACTGGTCCTATTTCTATACTCATACTTTCTCTCAATACAATTTCGTCTTCTTTTTTTGTCTACTCCGAGCTGCTTCAATCAATATTACTATGCTCTTGGTGTGCCGATTTAACTTAGAATTTGACAACTTTCTTTCTCCCACTTTATTTTAATAGAAATGGGGACCTACACTTGCGTTCACATGAAGCTTGGTAAAGTGGCATTTCAAAGCTGACATCGCTGATAAATGATCATTCCAGTGTTTCCTTAAAACTTCACCTCTCAACATATCTTACATTTCCTAAATCATTTCCGTACTTTGACTCTCCACATAAGGATGTTAGACGGTGCTCATTTTTAACTTGGTTTCTAAACGTTTAAGCATCTCTTATTTTTTTTCATCAATTAAGGCTGAAAAGTAGTCTCATATATTCACATATTATCACCTTTAAGTATTTAAACTCCAGATTCCACTCTTTCCAATTCGTCTATTAGCTCCTCGGTGGTCTTAATTACATCCAATCTTCTCTGCCGGCATAATGCATCTGTTACCATACAGTTTTACTTAGGTAGTTGTTAATGGATTAATTCAGAATCTTTTGTTAACCCTAGTCAAAATTTCATTCTTGAAGACTCAATGTATAGATGCTTTCCTTCTGATCCTTGGAGAAAAATCCTAGGGCATTTCGCGCAGACTCTCTTATTCCTTGAGTAGCTGAGGATGTTATCAATAAATACAGTTTTCTTATCCAAGTACTTTTTATACACCATGTTCCTTAATTTCTTGTAGCCACCTGATACACTTGTCATTTCACATAATGTCATCAGAGCTTGCAATGCCCTGAACTCACTTTGATCGTAATCTCTGATATTTTCTCAGGTCGGATCTTAAGTTAATTCTCAATACATAACACACTTCTTGAATTAGGTCTCATAAGTAATCAATTCTTTATAGGGTCTCACTTCTTCTTATTCATTATTTTGTTAAACTCCCGATAATTAGTACATACTCTTATAATTTCATTTCTTTTTTTTCCATGAACATCACTAGTACCCTTCACGATTCACTTCTTGTAAAACCACTCCCTGGGTCTGCCTTATCCACCAGGCTTCCAATACTTCGCCTTAATTCTTCGATATATCCAACACTCACTAATTCATCTTGAAATTTCCTTCTTATACCTGGTTATCACTATTTTTCTTTAAATTTCCGTACATCTTGGCATCTCTTTAGTAGATTAAATACTTTATATTATAAATTCCCTGTGGGATCTCATTTCTTAATTCTTCTACTTGTAGCATCCAAGTGCTGGAAGAAAACCTGGGGATATCGTGATCGTTCTCCTGGGCGCATAAATTTCCTGTTACTAACTACTAATATTGTAATCTATTATCTTCTCTTGACATCTTATCTTTCCCTTCATAACTTCAACTGAAAGGTTATACTATCCATCTTTGTTCCTTTTGGATTATGAACTTTAGCTTCCAATTCCAACTTCCAGAGTTCTATAGTTAATTCCTCTGGTGCAGTCTCTCTGTTCTTCTCTCCTTTTTGCTTATCGTTTGCCACTACATTTGCTTTCCCTCGTGAATACATACTTCAAACTCTTATGGTCTGTATAGATCTTACATCTTTCTCCATACTTATCATGTTTTTCCCAATCTTTTAAAACAAATATTGGTACTGTTAGTCCCAGTTATGATTATGATACTTCTGCTCATAAGGTTTCAGTTGTCTGGGTGCATATACAATAACGTTATTGTGCTGCATCAACACACATCCTGCTTTCTTATGAGAAGCATCATTATACACTACAAAATCTCCTTAATACTTTCAAAATGATAAAGCATGTGTTGTAACCATTCTTTCATTTATCTTCGTAAAACTTTCTTCACCCTTCTCTACTTCATATAACTTCTTGCTTTTCCTGGTTAGCTTCGCCCAAGATGTTGCAACTTTCAAGAAATCTTGCACAAATTTCTGATAGTAACCGGCCCATGATAAAACTTCTTACTTTCGTTGGTGTTTCTAGTCTCCTTTCATTCATAGTAACTTTAATTTATGCTGAATCTCTTTTGTTCTTCTCCACCTTCCCAGTTATCATTAAATGCTTTGCATGGTCCTCCGTTGACTTTAAGTGTTACACAACAGCTTATTCAGATATTCCTTAAAGATTCTGTCCATCAAGTTCAAATATTACTGGTATATTGGTTAATACCAATGACAATACGAGAACAGTAATTGGTTCTGAAAATTATCTTTGATACATTCATAGGTTTAATCTTCAATTGGTGAAATACCAAGTCTTAAATCAGTCTTATAAAAGTACTTTGCTTCCTTCGTTTGATCAAACAAATCATTGGGTCAAGGTAACAGATACTTGCTTTTGATAGTAAACTTGTTGAGCTTTCGCTAGTCGACGCATAATCCCATAC
This sequence comes from Apium graveolens, assembly GCF_009905375.1. Taxonomy (NCBI): domain Eukaryota; kingdom Viridiplantae; phylum Streptophyta; class Magnoliopsida; order Apiales; family Apiaceae; genus Apium; species Apium graveolens. The sequence continues at coordinate 113,995,488 of NC_133653.1, forward strand.
TTCCATTTTCTTATTAACAATTAGTACTGGTGCACCTTATAGGATATGCTGGGTCTAATCGTTTCTTCTTCGAGCATCTCTTGCATTTACTTTGCTAACTTCCTCATTTTAACTAGTGCCATTTTGGGTAAGGCCGTAGTTACCGGCTTCATTTCAGGCGCTAAGTCAATCGCGAGCTTCATTTCTCTATCGGGAGAAAATGTTGATAACTTATCTGGAAACATATCTTCAAACTCTTTAATTACTATAAAATCTTCAATTTTGGTTGCCTCTAACTTTTATTTTTCTCATAAATACCATAATACTCACATCTTGATCATCGTAATCATCGTTAACCAATTTTTTACCTTCCTTTTTCCTTTATGCCTCATCATATTCTCATTTAACATCTTCATGACTATCTCTTCATCATGACTGTTCGTTTGGGCATCATGCTTCTATAGTTAATCCATTCCTCAGAATAATGTCAAATCCTCTTATCTCAAATGATATCAATTCTTCACACTTATTGCCAGAAACCTCAGTTCCATCATTTGTACTTATTTAACAATTACACGTTCTTTACTTGCTAATCCTTTTAACCATAATCTTATCAATTCAACAGGGTAATTCATCTCATTAACAAAACCTTGAGAGATAAACAATTAAGTTTCTCTCACATCTTTTAATACTTTAACGCATAAGGTAGTTACCATCGTCATCCATGTTGTCGCGTCCGTGATCTGAACAACATATTTCACAGGAAAGTCGCATATTCTCGTTCTCAAAGACGTATCCTAATTGGAGTAAATTCCCTTGATTCTTAGTGCATCCCTGACTGGGTTAATGATTTGCAATTCTCCTTATATGCCCTTGTTTGCTTTCCATGCATGAGAAGTATATGGAACTTTGCCCACTTGGTTCATAATTCGTTGATTTCTGTTTGAAAAACTTTTACAAAGAACGACAGTACAACGAAGCAACTAGAAGGATTCACAATTCAACAAAATTTAGAGTTGGAAAGAACAAAAAACAAGGATTTGAATATGAATGAGACAACCACATTGGTACTTAAGATGACCAGTCTTTCATACCATTTGGCATACAACACATGATTAGGTGGCGTCCCACCCGACTCTTTGTCATTCCGACAAAGTGTCTCACCATAACACTGTTTGTCCCAATTAGAAAATAAAACTTGAGGAAACAATTAAATTTGAAAAGAATGCAATATCCTCCTTTTCGATATCATAGCAAAGAGTTTATTTAAGAAAAGAAGTTCATTAATTTTTAGGAATTGAATAGGAATATATGTTGTAATATTGAAGGCAAGAATGATACCATTGGTCACCATCCACATTTCATTTGCATTCATCTTTCGGACTCGTTCGATCATATCCCAATTACGTCATATAACAACTTTAGAAAGTCCGCTAAAATGTCTTTGCAAACCAAGCATTATAGTGAATTCTTACTTGCTAAGTTTTACGTCTTTAACATCGCACTTACACGTATAATATCTTAACAATTCGATCATAATGGCGTTCCTACCAGGTAACTTCGAGATTCCTCTTTTAATTTAGAATAACCACATACCATTTGACATAACGATCCTTTTGTTAATAATATTCTGCTTTTAGAGAGGTCCGGAAATCTTTCCAATCTTCTTTGATCACGCCCAGGCTCTTCTTGAATCGATAAATTCTTTTAAACTTTAATGGTCTCTGCAACTTGATGAATAATCACCCCGTACACGGATTCTGTTATTAACCTTGTCAAACAACATTTACACTTACCGATAGGAATAATCAGCTTCTTCATAATCACGGGTTACTTTGATCTCGGAATTAGCAATACTAAGTCTGAAACAGCATCCTTCCAAGTATTCCGGGTCTTTTAACAAACAAGAAAACTCAAGTAGTAACTTGACAACCATGGTTTAAAACTTATTTTATTAAAACAACCTTTGAAAATTTGTTAAGAAAATCTCTTTAGAGAGTTTGTTTAAGAAAATTTTGAAAATCGCACACTTGGTTGTCCTTACTATATGAGTTGGTTGTTATCCTTCTTACCTATAACAAGGTACCAATTTAAAGAAACAATCACATAAAAGTCCGTTCACTTCAATCTACCTCTTCTCCTTTATCGTGTCCATTTGCCTTCCTTAATCAACAAAAACTTCAGTTGTCGTTGCATGTTATCTTATTCGTAGCTTCACATCAAAGCTTCCATACTGGTAATACTCCCGACATTATCATTACAGTAGTTAAGTAGAACAGGCTATCCAATAGTCAACAAATCGGTTGATGTCACATCACTTGTTACTGTAAATATATCACATTATCATAACATCACTAATTATCTTTAAGAAAGCTCCAGAACCATAATCTACTTTAATTCTCTTTTCAATACTTATCTAATCCATTCCACAAGCTAGTCATGGTTGGCGTAATCACTAAGGGCTTCTTTTAATCTGGTAACAACTATCCTTCGGAACACCTGAATTTTCTTTCTAAACTTCTTCTTACCTTTATTGATAGCTCATGCACTCACCATTTACTGTAGCTCTCGAATCCATTCTCGTAGATACTGTTGCGTCATAGAACAAGTTTTAAACTGAGGGTATAGAACATGATGTAGGGTAACTAAAGAGATACACTCACAACCGAATGTCCAGTAAAATAAGAATAAACGAATGGAGGTTCTTAAATAGGTAGTCTCATATCAAGAGGTGGTAGAATAGCGTAGAATAGCGTGAAGAGGTGCAACTGTCATAACGGAAGGTAGTGCCATTAATACTGATGGAGGAACAAGGTGTAAATCCAATCTGAGAGAAGATGACGATCCTCGAACGGAAAACTCCAAACGATCAAATGACACTGGGAAATCAAAATCTGCCATTGCCGTTATCTGGAAATCACATCGCAAGCTGAGAATCCTGAATCGCAATACGAACCGTGCCGGAGACCTACTATACCATCACACTCAACGTCACAACGTCTTATCTTTCTATTTCCTATTCCTAATCCTAACCCTCTACCCAATCCCGACAATCTAGGCTTGTTTCAGTGACTTATAACCTGTAGCTCTGATACCAACCTGTGGCGCCCTCCAAACCCGGGTCAGAAGTTTGGGGTCCACAACACAAACACAATATATCAACCTGTATATGAAATATTAATTGCAATGACCCTGCTTTATGTAACCATGGATCGCAACAGGTTTATGTATGAAAACAAGCCACAACCTTAATTTTTATTACAACGCACCAAATCCCAACTAATTTAACTTACAACTGATAATAAAATTTTTCTTACAATCTTACTATCTCACTACCGCCATAAGCTCCTGCTAGATCGATCCAAGTCAATCTGGAATCCTAGCTCGTATATTGAACTGGGAAACCTCGCTATCAACCATATTCCTTTTAACTGTAGAATACATAAAAAGATTCGCAAGAGTGAGCTAACTAGCTCAGCAAGTCATAATAACGATAACTGAGGTTAAACAATGATCAAATGAGATGATTCAGAGGAATCAAGTTTCTTTTTAACTAGTCACTAGAATTGGATATTCATTTTAAGTTTTGAAAACCAAGGTTAGGCTGCTGATCAGTCACGCACTAACCCCGCGTGAAGCACACAGCTCTGCTCTTACGAACTGGATCCAAGGCACACATTGGCCTAATTCGACCATGAATCTGGTCTGACCACGAATCTGGTCCACATAAAGAAAACTATCCAATTCTAAAATAATTCAGTATGATAAATAATGAAATTCAATAAGCCCGATCATAATCAACAGTAATATAGCATTGGTATAAAACGTAATGCGATTCATGAGTATCACAAGGTATATCTGGATATGTAAAAGAAACGGTTTTCAGTTTGTAATAGCATCAGGTATTAGTTCAGTAATGATTTTTCAAGGTATAGTTCTTTGATGTTATAAGGATTGGTTGGGATATAAAAAAAATTATGTGTTTTCAAACAATTTTCTTCCAGTGTTTGGTGTTTGGTAATCAAACATTTGGGAAGTAGTATCATATTTGTGTGGTTTGGTATCTGAGGTATCCATACGATATAGTCCTTGGATTTCCGAAATAGTGTATCAACAAAGGATGGTTTGCAAAGAATAAGGCTTACGGCTCAAGATCAAGAAAGAATCAGGGTTCAAGGGTAATTAGTTTAAAGCACATATATTATAAAACAGGAGTTATGTTTAATAATAGCAACATGTTATGAAACAGTTCGAAAATATTAGTAATATATCTTGCAGAAAAGTTCAGAAATACTTGCCTTACAAGGCTTTACAACTATTACTGATCAATTCTGAGCCGACTCTGCTGCTCAGGCTCTAACGTCCAACCACTAGATCCCATTGGATTAGACTTCGACACTTAGGTCTTTCTGTTGAAACTCTATTGAGCTCGTCGACTGACCACTAGGTTATCTTTAGTCCATCGTCCACTTTCAGGTTCCCGACTATAACCTACAGGGTCGAAATACCTTACGTTAGACGTCTAGGTATGCTTGACATATCCTCGATACTAATTCTTACTCAACGATATTCAAACCCGACTCGTAATTATTCATATTAGAATAACACAGATAACAATTTGGGCTCACATTCTCGAAATTGATCCAGTATTCGTTTTTAGAAAATACGCACACTCGTCATTTTACGAAATTAGGGGTACTGTGTTTTGGACAAAACATACAACACAATATACAATCAGGTTCTGTATAAAACATACATATATGTATTTACTTATACTCGCTCGACGTCCCGATAATCCTCGAATACGCTCCCGTATTTCCGTAGTTCGATTTTTTCGAAATTGGACAGCGTCCCCTTTGTTTATCGGACAACCCGTCGAAACATCCATCGACGTCAATTCAATCACCACAAAATCTAACCAACTACAATCCAATTTTCACAATTCCACAACCATTCCCATATGCAACTAATTATATGACTCATTTTATTTATTTTATAAAAATTAGGACTCAGAATAAATTCATCACCGTCCACCGTCGGCTCGCCGAGGCTTATCGCCGACGGCGGTAAAATTCGCGGGTACCCGAATAATTTCGGGTTTCCAGTACAAATTCTACTGATAATATTCCAATAGGTACAATTTAATAATTCGAATAATCATCATAACATTCATTCAAATTTCCCAAAATAATTCGAATAAATAATACAATAATTATCGAATTGATTTCATCAATTTCATCTAATCAATCAGCTAATTAGTTAACAGGAAAATGGAATTTCTCTGCAAAACAATTGGACCAAAACATCACAGCCAGAAGCAATACACGCGCCACGCACATGACTCGCTTAACAGGGCTGCCATGCCAGAAAAACTCCGGCGGCAACCGGAAGTAAGAAGGTCAGGCGGCACACAAAGAAGCACAGCTATCATGCATGAATACATACACATGATTATATATATACAACAACAGGGACGAAAATACTGTAGCAACCGGAAAGTACCAAGGTGCGGCGGGAAATTGCCGGAACAGAGGCGACTTAGCCAGAAAAAATAGGAGAAAAGAATCGGGAAACAGAGAAAAGTACAGAGGAGCCACGGGGATGAGAAAACAGGGGCAGAGACAATAGTAATTGAGCGGAAGAGAGAGAGGAGAAATGAGAGACCGAGAGAATTGAGTGCCAGGAAGAAGAGAGAAATTTTATGCTGTGTATCTATACATTTTTTTTTCTTTTTATTTTCTGTAAAATTCCAGCAATCAACACGTAGCCACTCAATGTCCACACTCATGTCCTTGGCTGCCACGTAGTAGACTGGATGAGTATGAATTCCATGTGGCAAATATTCTGATCCGTAATTCGCTATTTAACGAATAAATGCACGGTTAAATAAAATCCAGAAAACTACCAAATTAATTTTAAAATTTTCTAAAAATCTTGAAATTAACGAAATAAATTTTTCATGATTTTTAAAACATTTTTGAAATGCAACTCGTACACGCATTTCATAATTAACGAACCGAGCTGCACTTAAAATAAATTCAGAAAATCACGAAAATAGTCTTAAAATATTACAAATATCCTCAAGTTTATAAAAACATAAATTTCGTAATATTAAAATAATTTCTCAAATGTTGTTTATACCCGCTTTTAGCAATTAAACGAATCGACACGACGGTGAAATTAATCCCGAAAATTTCCAAAATAATTTTAAAATTTTTGAAATATTTCAAACTTAAATAAATATGAGTTTCATATTTTTTGAAGAATTCTGGAATTAAATACAGATTTTACAATTAAATATAATCAGAAAATCGTTTAAAGATAAATAATTGGTAAAATATTGATTTCTCAATTTTATAAAACCCTAAAAGTAATTAATGTAATTATAAAACCACAAAAACAATTTTAGAGACATTCCAAATATTTATGCAAATAAATTTGCACTAAATCCACTTTTGAAATTAGAAATAAATCAATACAACTCCATAATTAATCATGCGGACAACCCGGTACACCATAACTCACACATATCTATTAGTCAAACAACACATAGCTGTCAAAACCAATACACATATTTTATTTATTTAATAATTTCTATAGTTACATATTTAAATAATTTAAAAATACACGAGTCGTTATAATAGGAATAGACTGTTCTGTAACTTCATCACCAGCAGGAACATGAGTTGTAGATGGTGGAATTGAGATATGAACAAATTGTTTCATCTCAATCACAATGGGGATTTTCGCAATGGGTGATGTGTAGATTGGAATGGATTACAATAAAGTATCAATGTTTATACCTGTTGGGAAAGTATCAACAATTGCACTTGATGCTGCAGAGTATTGCGAAGGGACTACATATTTCAAGATATCACCTGTTTCTGGTAAACTTTGAGCACTCGCAAAAAAAAAACAAGTAATCACTTAAATCTCTATATTCTTTTAAGGTAGTTTTACTCACTACCCCTCACATCACTCATATCATGACTTTTAAGAGTCATATTGTGTTCACGAGGATTAACTAAATTCTGTCTCTCAAGTACCTCTCCTTTTTCCAGGTCAGGAGTCTTTCTCTCATTATTTCTGTTTTTCTGTAAATTTTTTCTCTCAATATCACTACAAAAGCTCAGAATGTCTTACAAAAATGCGAGGTTGCTTAGAAGAGTTGGTTATGGTCACATAAACAGAAGTATCCCTAGAAAAAGAACTGTTCATGGTCATCCCATCAGTTTTTAGGGTAGTATGTAACTATGAAGTAATATCAGTATTTAAAATAAATGTTGATATAGAGGAATCATAATTTGTACCTTGTGCAGTTATTGTGGGGGGCATTCATAGGCATGGAAAGATATGTAATGACCCGAAATTTTGGACTAATTTGAAATTTTTGGATGAATAGTAATCTTGCTGATTGGGAATATTTTCAAACGACCATACATACGTGTTCCAATAATGAAATTCTGAAATCGTATTAGTGTTCAATAAATAAAATGAGTGTATGTAAAAGACGTCAGAATTCGAAAATGAGCACTTTGATTTTTTCCGAAAATCCACCAGATACCGAGAGAATTAAGTATAAAGCGCTAAGGTTAAAGGATTTAGACCCAAAGATTATAAAGGAGATATAAGTTGTATTCACATTAGTATTAATGCCTTTGAGGATTTTAAACGTTTGGTTTTATAATTGGGGATTATGATGAATGCGTATTTTATCGGTTATTGAGGATCAGTCTTTTCAGGTGTAAAATTGAAGAATAGTAACTTTACACTATAAGTAAATATATCATGACACCTATGTTGTGAGACCCAGAAGGGTATCGGAATTCATATTAGTGATCCATACTATAATAAGTGTATGTAAATCACGTCATGTCTCAGAGATTCGCAACTTGGATTTTGATGGAAAAATGAACTGTTTCGGTGCCCGAAAAAGTGTAGGAATATTTAATTCCTAAGAATGGATTTAAAAAGAGATATTCTTAATCTAGGAATTAAATAAACGTAAGTTGAAAACAATGATGAATAGTGCCTGATGAATAGTAAAAAATTTCGGCCTCCGATCGATCCCATATTTTAGCGGAATTTTTTAAATAATAAATGGTTATTAAGTGTGTGATTAAAATTTAGAAATGAAGGCAAGGATTCAAGGAATGATTGAATAAAGAGAATGCAATAGAATTGGAATAAGGAGACTTTGTAATTTAAGCAAACTAGAGGGGCTAACTTGTAATTCGGCAAAGTTGTTAACCAAAATAAAAAACAAACACACCCTCATTATCACAAAGAAAGAACCAGCAGCCCCCCCCCCCCCCATTTTTGAGAGAAGAAAAGCTTGGAAGAAAGAAAGAAAGAGGAAGAATAAGATTGAGCTAGGCATGATCGTTTCTTGCATTCTTACACTAAAAACGAAGCCCTTTTCGAGCTCTACGCATCTACGGTAACCACCCTCTCCACCACCAACCATAACTTGATCATTTTTCATCATTTATATTCTGTGCTACAGAGATTTAAGTTTTGAAATTGCTTAGAAATTGAAAGTGAAGACATGGTTAGGTTGTTAAACTTATGGGTAGTTCGTTTGTGTAATTAGTTAAACGATTGGATGAGTTATCGTTAGATCTTAATAAAAAGGTATAACCCACTGGTTCAGTTTTAACTTAATAATGGATTGTGAGAGTTTTAATTGAGGTGTATGATGACTGGTTGTGCTTTGTAATGAGATTTGGATCTCGTAAATGTCTCGTTTTAAGTCGTCGTAATGTCCGCGTAACATTGACCAACTGGACAGTTAAGTTCGAGATTTTTGACCCTTCGAACCAGATTATATCTTTGCATATTTTTTTGTAGATATTCTCCAATAATCCACGAGAAAACGGTGCATCATTTTGATCAATGGTTTAGGAGAAATTGAGGTTTTAGTGAAAGTAGCGCAAATAGTAAAACTCCGTAGGAGACTCAACTTTTAAAATGTTTTTTGTCGAGTTAAACTCTTAATTTTGAAATGAAACTATGATAAATATTAAAAATACCCAAGAAGAGTTTGGAAGTGGTTTCATATTTAAATATGAATTCCTTGATTTATTAAAATTATTAGAGTGCGAGTCGTGTAATAGTGATTTTCAGGAAAGTCAACTCTAGAGGCACTAATTTGACCATCCGTTCTGACAAAGATAAAATGGTAGTTTCAAATTGGTTGAAACATGGAAACTATTGAGTATTATCATGATTTCCTATTAGTGTAGAGAATGAGCGTAAAGATCATGAATTAAGTATAAGTTGTACTTGTGTTTACTGGACTCGATATATGTTTGTGGATTAGTATCTAGGTCTTGGAAAATAATGAGTTAATGGAGTTGATTATGTTTCTTAGTTGTTTATTAGCTATTGAAGCTAATTTATATTATCATATCATTTGATAGAACCATTCAGAGGAAGTGGAGCTCTGAGGACATTAAGGACTGTGAGAACCCTTGAGACTATAAAGCTGTACTTCAGGCCAGTTTTCCAACCTCGTCCTTTATTTTCAAAAAATTATATCCTTATTTTGCATATAAGATGTAAGTATTTTATGCAAGTTTCCTAACCTTATGTTTTACATAATAAAACATACTTTGGTTGTTTATGCAAGACTTCTATTCTTTAACGGTTAACTTCTTGACCTTATGATATTGTTTGTTATAAAGTGTACATATGTATATATATATATAAAGTGTATATATCTATATATAAAGTTTACATATATGTATATGTATATATATACATGCTTACACTAGATATGAATTGAGAAATTATTTTGAGATATGAATGACTACCCTAAGTTATGTACGTATAAGGACTTGTGAATCCTTTGAATAAGGAAGAGTAATTAAGTGAAGTGGATTCAAATGAATGAGAAAGTTATTAGCTAATTATTTCTATTTTCGTTATGTCGACCGGAGGCCGACCTTTCTTCTGACAGTAGTTATCTTAGTTCGAAGATTGTTCCTTCGAATATTATACGATTGTATATTATTCCTTTCTTGGTTATCAGATTTGGAAGTATTTATTCTTGTTAAATACCACAATGAGGATAACAAACAAGTTTATCACAACCTAAACTCATAAAGATATAGTTATAATTTCATTATCTATCTATTCTTCGAAACATTTTGGGATTAATGAATGATTTAAGATGGATTTTGGTAAATAAAGATTAATCGATAACAATTAATTATTTAAATAAAATTATTTTCTTTAGTTTAATTATTTTGAAATATTGGTTATTCTTAATGGATATTCAAATAAAGGCTAAATTCTAAAAGTATTAAAATAAGATGGTAAGAGGTTATTAAATAACTTGGTAATTGTTAAGGCTTCCGGGTCAAATCAAGAATGTTCTTTGATTAATAATATTCCTTAATGGATAACAATTAATGTAATGAATGTTGAGATAAATTATAGTAATAATGAGAATAAAGAGATAAGAATGATGTGATTGATATAGAAAAGATGAAGAAGTAATTATGGAATGTTATGAATGGATTAAAATGAAAAGTAAAGATTCTTTTATAATGCATGGGACTCGGTTAGTGCAGGGATCATTGTACATGATGCCCTAGCAGATGTGACCGAATTGGTCAACATACTATTAAAACTAGATTACGGTCAATATGAACGTCGGGGCCGTGGATTGAGAATACTGGAAATACGGTACTTCTACCTAAGTGGTCGTGTCTAGTCAGTCTAACCATTTTATTTATGGCCCATGTGTTGCCAAAGGATGTAATCAAGTTCGAAAAGTGTTCTTGTCCATCATAAGGTCAAGTTCGAAAAGTGTTCTTGCCTTGGTCAAGTTCGAAAAGTGTTCTTTTCCATCTACTAGTAGTAAAAAGGTCCCTCGGAAGGACATGATTGAAAAGACTGGTCATCATTTAATCATATCCAGTTGGTTGAAAGTCCTAGTCCCTCAGAAAAGAAATGTTTAAAATGTTTTCAAATTGAATTGTCACAGATAAATACTGATAATAAATAGAATAAATAAATAGTCTTATATCTAACAACATATTGGATTGTTACGATTGTTTGGTAATTGAACATCTTGAAACTGATGTTGATTGTTGAAAAAAGGAATGAATAATTATTGATATTAAATTATATTAAAGCTAAGTGCTGGAAAATGGTACATTAAAGATTGATTGAACTAAAAGTCTATCCTATAGTAACTTAAACTATTGGAGAATTATAAATGGTTTGAGGTTTATAAATGATGTTGAGATTTCATTCGTACTTTATACTACAAAGATTTTTAGAAAAATGTTTAGGCAAGGTTAGATATATGAGATCACCTTGTAATTTATATTATACATCTTATATTTTGAAACTCAGTTTATGTTATGCATGATAGAGGATTTCAGAGATTTATGAAAAGAATATATATTGAAGTACCTTGTAACTTCATCTTTTTGAATATATCGGAACTTTGTTCATATTTGCATATTAAAGGTTTTCAAAGGTATTATGAAAAATGCTATATATAATCAGATATATTTATATATATATATATATTATTTTGGGCTTTATTTCTCCCTTTTATACAGTATTTTGAACTGTATATTATCCTCGGAAAGTGGGGGATGTTACTATCCCTTGTATAGTATTTCGAACCTTGTGGTATTTTGAAATCAAGTGTATGTCTTAGAGAGTTTGGTTTCTATACCAATTAAGATTATTGAATTTTAAACTTATAAGTGGAGAAAATATTTATTCTACGGTAGGGATACTTGTTGAGCATTATTGTGCTCACCCTTGCTTTATTTTTTAAACCTTTCAGTAGCTGGAGAATATAATCAATTATTCCGTACTACAAAGAATGGAAGTGGGAGATCCAACCCTAAGATAGCTAGTTCAGAATGATTAATGCAGAAGAGAGTTGTATAGGTTTTCGTTGGCTATGTTAAAGCTGGTATTCAAGTCTAGTTGTTTATTCAGTACCCTTGTATAATTAAGATTAGCTATTAATATAACTTCATGTAGAGGTTGTAATTAGTAGTGTGAGATCCTGGATAGTACATTTGGTTTGTAATAACTAATTTTACTTTTGAGAATTGTTTATAAGGCTCTAACTTATGTGTGTAAGAGACTGGGGTCATTTTTTGTTGTATTATTGGATTATTGAGTTATGCAAGTAATATATGTTTGGGCGGTAGCGTAACGACTCTGATTTTTGACCCCGAATTTAGGGGTGTTACAAGATAGGGTAGATCTCAAGAAGTTCATCAGTATTTGGTGCATTATAAACCTTTTCAGCTTCATCAACCAACATTTTTACTCCAGTCATATCAGCATCAAAAGCTACACTTCTAAAAGGCTTGAGCTTGTGAAGCTTTAGAGAAAGAATTAGAGCTACTACTACTTGAGAATCTTGATTTATTATGGTAGGTTCTTGTGGGATCTCTTCTGAACTAGAGTCGGAAATGGTGAAAAAATCATCATGAGCTGCAATTGGAGATGGCCGTGCACCATCAAACTTTACTGGCTCATCGACATCTGGAAACATACTTTCATTAGTACCAAGATCAACATTTATGTCTTCTTAAATGTTAGAGGTGAAGGTTCTTGTGGAACTGGACCATGAGTATCTGTTGTATCACTTTGAGACCTAGGTTCTTATGGGCTTGGTCCAAAGAGAGATTCTAATATCCTCTATTTTGTTGATTCTTGGCTTTTCTTCTTTAATTTTCACTTGAAAAAGACAATAGTATCTCTTTCCCGAATTTCTTTCATGATTCCGTCAACCTATTTATAAGTGACCTCCTTCACTCTTTTCTTGTGTTTGATTGGAGAATCAGAAATAGTTACGGAGCATCAACATTTGTTTTACCCTTATCACTCCTTGGCCATTTTTGAAGAGAAGTTGTGCCTTGTGTACCATCAGTATTTACCAACTTGGCCTTTTTGATGGAACCCTCGATAACTGTGACTGATTTAGATTTTATGTTTTTGAATTTAGATGACAGAGAAACCGTATCCTCTTCATCATAGTCTGAGACATAAGCAATAAATTTTCTTTTTGGTGTGGTTGAAGGCTTAAGAAATTGGGAAATTTGTGCTTGTTTTCCACCCTGTTTGTCTATAGATTTTGTATGTGGTTTCTGAGAAGGCCATATTCCTGATCCTTAGGGGGCATCAGACTTTGCTACCTTCCTGGCGAAAACTGGTAGCCTGAGATGTTGAAGAACTTCCCTCTCTTTATCTTTAAAAATTAAATCAGAAAAAGCTCTCCTGGTTAGCTTAAAAACTGATATAATTGTTAGTATTTGTGCCCTAGAGACAACACTATTATGTTTATATTGTGAAATATTTGGATTATTAATTATGATTCTAAGGATTATTCTTTAGTAATTTATTATATCTTTATTTTATGCGATAAAATGTTAGATTAATAAATGTCCCTGGAATATGATATGTAAATTTATATCTCTAAGTACATGACTAAAAAATGAGATTATGAGAATAGTATTGATATTCCTAAAGGTCCCTAGTCAAGTATTATTATTAAGGGACGATAATAAATATGTTGAGACTAGTGTGTTTGTTGACTGATGATCATATCTCATTGATCATAGGTATTGTGATACTAAAGTCAAAACACAGGCACATGTATTAAATACGTGGTACTGGATTGACCCGTTGTGAGATACTACATGTTTAAAGTGTCATAAGTTAATCTCACAGTGATAATGATGTATTATTTCTTTGACCTGAAATCATTATATTTCTATACGAGAATTAATATACTTTGATACTATTGAAAGTTAATCCTTGATTGGGTAATAATAAAAGTAGACATTGGATATATTATGAATCGTATGAGAAATATGAATGATCTAGATGGGATTTAGCCCTCCTTTATTAAAGAAGTGACATTATTGGCCTCTTGATTGAGTAAGACTATAAAGTGCATGGTTGTGCTCAAATACTCATTTGTTTAATAGTTTACACATTGATCAAGGAAAGAATGATTAAACATTAACAGAGGATGACACAATGCATGCCTCGAGTTTGATATATAATATAAGGCTAAAGGGATTATATTACATTGTACATTATTCATGAAAAGTTTGATTAAATTACCAATTATTATTATTAGTTGGGGAGCAATGATGTATTACTAGATGTCACTCATTATTTATAATTTTATAATTAGAAAATAAAATTATTACCAACGTAATAATAACCTAAAGGGTCACACACAAAGAACGTTTAAAACGGAGTGTTATTTTAATTATAAATTTAAATATTTTATTATTATTAATTCAAATTTAATTATTAAATTAATTAAGTCAGACTTGATTAATTATATATATATTAGAATTCGAATTTAATAATAATATAAACCCAAAATCAGAATGAGTCCTTTTAGAAGCCCATTAAGATTAGGGTTAGGCCCAAATCCTCTCTCTGATAAGTGGATTTTATATCCACTTGGAACACTTTATTACAAGCTTAAATTGGTGTTTTGGACTCAAGTTGTTGGTATTTTGATGTGTTTTTGTGTTATTGCATTTCAGGTATCAGTTAAATGAAGAAAGGAGCTTTCAAAGTAAATATGATGAAAAGTAATCGGATTTGGAAGCCAAGGACATTGTCAAGTTGTAGAGAATCTCATTAGCTTCGCGTGGGTAGTTGAATCGCCTAATTCTGACGAGTAGAACTCAAGTTATGGCCAAAACAAGATTCATCAGAATTTTTTCCAGACAGGCGTATATATACTTAAAAAAAAGGGTTTTCATCATCCGGGAAGATTGGGATACCAAGGAGAAGACCTAGAAGCACAGAAAACCCCCGAAAAAGAAGATCTTGTTTTTAACTTGTGATTCTTTGAATTAGTTGTAACTTTGGATGCTCGTTTTCATTCTTGTTGAACCTAGATCTCGTTTATTCATACTTTAATTAGTATTCAGTTTATTAAGACCTTGTTTATATAATGTTTCATTGGAACCCATGGTGACGATGAGTTCGATTATGGGATAATCGTTGTCATGGGATTCTAGCGGATTTACTTATGGATTTTAATAATTAATTTGTTTCGATATCTTGGTGTGTGGTGATTGATTGATATCCCAGTATTGCTGGTGCTTATCCGTCTTATCTGCGTAGCTAACATATAGTATAGTGTGTTAATCTATATTGAAGCGACAGTGAATATAAAGGTTTAGAACTTGCCATGCTAGCATAGGTTCATGTATTGTATGCATGATTAGTGGGTAACTCTAACCGTTTTACTTGCCCTATATAATCATTATGGATAACTTGTGCTTAAACCGTTATGTTGTCAAATTCTATAGACATATAGGGTCTCAATATAATTGGTGCCTATTCAGCTTCTATCTCTTTTGTGGATGTCTGGTAGAATTGTACTCATGCAACGAAAGTTGGCGTTTTTCAATTTCGTGTTATCTGATTAGTGTCATCACCATCACATGCTAAGGTTAAGAATGAAAAGGCTATTGAATGAAGTAGTAATGAAGTTAGAATCCCATGTTTGTCATATATATATTAATTCAACCTCAATTCTCTTAGTTAATGTTATTTAGTATAATCTCTTAGTTTAATCAAAACCCATTTTGTTATTTGTCTTAGCATTGAGCGATAACCATACATTATTGCATAGGTGCATAAATTGAACTTAACCTAAACCAGTCTCTGTAGGAATGAATCTGATTTATATCTTATACTACTTGGGAATGCGTATACTTGCGTGAATATTAGCACGTGATTTCGCCCTAACAAGTTTTTGGCGCCGCTGCCGGGGACTCGGTGTTAATTTTTAGTTTATGTGCTTGTCATCAGTGGTCGTTAAAGTTCACTGACTCAGATTCTTTTACTTTCACGGTTTACTTGTTTGTGTTTCAGGTACTCATTACAATGGGAGATCCAGCAGCACGAACGAAAGCCTTGATGGATTTTTCTCAACCCAAGATCAATGACATTCAATTTAGCATTATCAGGCCAACTATCACAGCTAATACCTTTGAGATCAAGCCTGGCATAATTCAATGGGTGCAGAATTCAATCCAGTTTGGGGGTTCTCCAACTGAAGATCCCAATATGCACATTAGGGATTTCATTGAGATCTGTGACACTTTCAAGTTCAACGGTGTTTCTGAAGATGCTATTAAGCTGAGACTTTTCCCATTCTCTCTGAGGGACAAGGCTAAGAGCTGGTTACACTCTCTACCAGCTGGTTCAAATACTACTTGGGAAGATCTTGCTCAGAAGTTTCTTACTAAATTCTTCCCTATGGCGAAGACAGCTGCACTCAGGAATGCTATTACTCAATTTGCGCAGCAAACGGGAGAATCGCTATGTGAAGCTTGGGAGCGCTACAAGGAGATGCTTAGGAAGTGTCCTCATCATGGAATTCCTGATTGAATGATCATCACTTATTTTTACAATGGGTTGGGAGCACAGTCCAGACCCATGCTCGATGTAGCATCAGGCGGAGCATTATGGGCAAAGAGCTATGAGGAAGCTTATGATCTAATTGAACTGATGGCTGCTAATGAATATCAGTATCCAACCCAGAGATTGCCACAGAGCAAGGTAGCAGGAGTTCTTGAGGTGGATACAGCTACGGCTATCACTGCTCAGCTAAAGGAGTTGTCTATGAAGATCGATTCTCTGGCTAACTATGGTGTTAAGCAGATAACCAGTGTTTGTGAGCTATGTGCAGGTTTGCATGTGACGGAGCAATGCGCTATATCTAGTGACTCAGCTCAGTTTGTGAGCAACTTTCAGAGATTGCAGCAACAAGTTCCAGACACTTATCATCCTGACAATTGGAATCATCCTAACTTCAGCTGGAGCAACAATCAGAATGCGATGCAACAGCCGTTCCAGCAATTTGGAAATAAGCTATTCAAACCTCCTGGTTTTCAGCAACAAATTACACCAAACCAACAAACTCATGGTGTATGTCTATCTTCGAATGAAAAATCTGAATTGGAGGAGTTGCGGCTTATGTGCAAAAAACAGGCTCTTGTATGCCAAAGCCAGGCTGTTTCTATCAAGACTCTGGAGAACCAAATAGGGAAAATTGCTAATGCCTTTTTGAATCGACCACCAGGAACGCTTCCTAGTGATACATAAACAAATCCAGGCAAGAGGGAAGTTGAAGAACAGGTGAATGCCATCACCTTGAGGTCTGGAAAGGTCGTAAGCCCCCAAATTCAGCAAGACGAAGAGCCTAAAAAATCTCAAGTTTCAAAACATGCAGTTGTGGCTGAAGAAGAAGTGCAGAAGAAAGCAGAGGTGGAACCAAGGAAGACTACTGTGGAACACAATCCTCCTGAGGGTAATACAAGGGAGAAACAGATCTATCCTCCACCTCCTTTTCCTAAGAGGTTGCAGAAGAAAAAGCTGGATAAGCAGTTTGAGAAGTTTTTAGAGATGTTCAAGAAACTTCATATCAACATACCTTTTGTTGAAGCTCTTGAACAGATGCCTAGCTATGCGAGGTTTATAAAAGGTATTCTCTCTCGAAAAGTGAAGCTCATTGACTTAGAGATCGTTGCTCTAACGGAGGAATGCAGTGCTGTGTTGTACAGAAGTTGCCTCCGAAGCTTAAAGATTCTGGAAGCTTCACTATTCCTTGCACCATCGGAAACTTGTCATTCGACAAGTGTTTATGTGATTTACGAGCTAGCATCAATCTGATGCCCTTATCTATCTTCAAGAAGCTTGGTCTTCCTGATACGAAACCAACATACATGTTATTGCAACTAGGTGACCGTTCCATCGATTATCCACGAGGTATAATGGAGAATGTCTTGGTCAAGGTGGATAAACTCATCTTTCCTGCTGACTTTGTAATTCTTGATTTCGAGGAAGATAAGAAGATTCCCATTATTTTGGGAAGACCATTCTTGGCTACAGGCCGAACTATGATCGATATGCAAAAAGGAGAGCTTTCGATGAAGGTTTATGATCAAAAGGTCACTTTTAATGTGTTCAAGGAAATAAAGTTACCCACGGCTAAAGAGGAGTGCTTTAAAGTAGAGTGGGTCGACTCTGTAGTAAATTCAGAACTTGACCAATTTCCAAAGTCAGAGACCTTAGAGAGATCCTTAATGGGTAAATCAGTTATTGATGACAAGGAAGGAGCAGAGCAACTGTAGGTTTTGAATGCATTTCCGTGGAAGAGGAAGCCGGATATGCCATTCGATTCTCTTGGGTTAGCAGAGCTGAAAATTTCTCAGGAGCGTCTTGAGCCGTGTATTAAAGATGTTTCCACACTTGAGCTCAACCGAAACCCAGATCACTTGAGTTATTCATTCTTAGGTGCACCCCATGATAATGGGTTGGGATATATATTTGATGATGTAGAGGGTAGCCGAACGAACTCTCCAATGCCTGCAGAGGGTTCTTCTCATGTGCAGCAGGTAGTTGATAGGACTGGTGTTGGTGATGAGTAGTACATGCGAGTAATTAGGCGTATGGAGGCCATGCACGACATTCACCATCATTTTGCTGAAGATTTGACACACGCTTCCGGTACTGTTGTCCGAGACACTGGTGTCGAGGTTGATTGGCCACCTGATCCTCCACCCGACGAGGGTGACTCTCCCGCTAATTAGCTATGCCTGAAATCCTTATTATTGCCTTCAATGAGGACATTGAAAATTTTAAGTTTGGGGGTGATAATGTAAGGATTAGTAGTGTGTGTGTCCATATAGATTCATATAGATTTATATTGCATGTTTAGTTGTAGTTCATTCATATTTTTGCATGATTGTTCATTTAGGACATATTTTTTTTATGTGATTTGATATAGTTACATTTGCATGCATATTTAGCATGATCCCTTAAGATGAACTATGATATTTGATAAGTTGATGTTGATTTGAGTGTGGTGATGATGAATAGAGGGATGTTTAAGTTCTAATGAATTGATCTGCATGCCAGAAATAAATATTATCACAAATTCTTATAGGGTTGCTTTTGATCTAGATCATGATCATACTTGTTTGTTGTTGAGATTTAATCACTTGGTTATATTTAGAATTTGTGATATTCTCGTAATGACGTAAAAACACTTATTTTTAAACTGGAGAAAAACTTGGATTTCATTGCTAGTTGTTGTAAGGCTAGGTCTCAAATGGCTAGTAGCCGGCTCATATTTTTATGAGTAGTCTAGGGTTGAATGAGATGGAGCGAAACGCACTCATTCAGAAATTATTGAAAAAAAGAAAAAAAGAAAAAAGAGAAAAAAATAGAAAAAAAGTATGTGTTTATGCATAATTGATCAAGAGTGAGCTCTTTAATACTCGAGTTATTAAGTTCTAGGGGACTTTGTGCCTAGTGACCTAAGGCTTTTATAGTCTGGGATCCGCTAACCTAACGCTCGCTACATGGGTATTATTGCATAAGTCTTTTGGGACCTCATTTATTGCACGGTCAAATAAGCATCTTTGTTATGTGTTCAAAAATAGTGTGTATCCTTGTATAACTCTAGTAGAAAGGAGGTGTTGTGAGTCATAATGCGTTTATTTTCTATTCTGTTTATAAACTTTTGATTGTTTCGATGATAGAGAAGTTATGATTATTGATCTAGTATCGAGAGATATCTGTTAAACATTCCACACACGCACATTTCTGGTTTGTGAGTTGGTTTGTGGGATTTATTCGAACTCTGTTTTAAGTCATTTCATTCTTAGAAGCATTGGCTTATTCATTTGGTTATGGTTATTCTGAGGGGATTGATTGCATTATCATTTAGTTGCATTCACGTAGTTGTATTCATGCATTAGGTTTGTTTTGTAGTTTTGAGTCTGTTTATGCTTGAGGACAAGCATCGATTCAAGTTTGGGGGTGTGATAAGTGGATTTTATATCCACTTGGAACGCTTTATTACAAGCTTAAATTGGTGTTTTGGACTCAAGTTATTGGTATTTTGATGTGTTTTTGTGTTATTGTATTTCAGGTATCAATTAAATGAAAAAAGGAGCTTTTAAAGTAAATATGATGAAAAGTAATCAGATTTAGAAGCCAAGGCCATTTTCAAGTTGTAGAGAATCTCGTTAGCTTCGCGTGGGCAGTTGAATCGCCTAATTCTGACGAGTAGAACTCAAGTTATGGCCAAAACAAGATTCATCAGAATTTCTTCCAGACAGGCTCCGGGCGCCCGCCTGGGATGTGGGGCAGCCGCTTCGGAGCTGAGGCGGCGCCCGCCTGGGAGCTGAGGCGCCCACCTGGAGAGCTGAGGCGGCCGCCTGAGGCGCGGTTGGTCGCTGATTTCGCTGAAAAAGCATTTTTTGAGTGGAATTTGACGATTTTAAGGGTCCAGGTCCACTAGGGGCGTATATATACTTAAAAAAAGGGTTTTCATCATCCGAGAATATTGGGATACCAAGGAGAAGACCTAGAAGCACAGAACAACTCCGAAAAAGATCTTGTTTTCAGCTTGTGATTATTTGAATTAGTTGTAACTTTGGATGCTCGTTTTCATTCTTGTTGAACCTAGATCTCATATATTCGTACTTTAATTAGTATTCAGTTTATTAAGACCTTGTTTATATCATGCTTTTATTGGAACCCATGGTGATGATGAGTTTGATTATGGGCTAATCGTTGTCATGGGATTATAGCGGATTTACTTATGGATTTCAATAATTAATTTGTTTCGATATCTTGGTGTGTGGTTATTGATTGATATCCTAGTATTGGTGGTGCTTATTCATCTTATGTGCGTAGCTAACATATAAGATAGTGTGTTAATCTCTATTGAAGCGACAGTGAATATAGAGGTTTAGAACTTGCCATGCTAGCATAGGTTCATGTATTGTATGCATGATTAGTGGGTAACTCTAACCATTTTACTTGCCCTATGTAATCATTATGGATAACTTGTGCTTAAACCGTTATGTTGTCAAATTCTATAGACATATAGGGTCTCAATATAATTGGTGCCTATTCAGCTTCTATCTCTTTTATGGATGTCTGGTAGAATGGTACTCGTACAACAAAAGTTGGCGTTTATCAGTTTCGTGTTATCTGATTAGTGTCATCACCATCACATGCTGAGGTTAAGAACGAAAAGGCTATTGAATGAAGTAGTAATGAAGTTAGAATCCCATGTTTGTCATATATATTAATTCAACCTCAATTTTTTTAGTTAATGTTATTTAGTATAATCTCTTAGTTTAATCAAAACCCAATTTGTTATTTGTCTTAGCATTGAGCGATAACCATACATTATTGCATAGGTGCATAAATTGAACTTAACCTAAACCAGTCTCTGTGGGAACGAATCTGATTTATATTTTATACTACTTGCGAACACGTATACTTGCGTGAATATTAGCGCGTGTTTTCGCCCTAACACTCTCCCATATATACATTAAGATGTATATATTTAGGTTAAGAAGTTACATCATTTTTTTGAGAAAGAATTCGAATTTAATAATAATATAAACCCAAAATCAGAATGAATCCTTTTAGAAGCCCATTAAGATTAGGGTTAGGCCCAAATCCTCTCTCCCATATATACATTAAGATGTATATATTTAGGTTAAGAAGTTACATCATTTTTTTGAGAAAAACCCTAGCAGCCCTACATCTTAGAGAGGCTAGAGAGAGAGAAATAGGCAACCAAATCGGATAGTACCGGCCATGGTGATCGTTAGACGATCGGACGTTCGTGTGGATACCTTGGAGAGTAGATCTCTGAAAGGAGGGCTGCTGTGGTTCATCAAGAATCGGAACATCCATTACAATAAGAAGGAAAACTATATTAAGGTAAACATCTAATCTCCGAATTAAATGTTTTGTTTCGCATTGATCCTGCGTTTGGGGTTTTGTTTTTAATATTTATTTTTGATTTTTCCGCTGCGTTTGTGCCACAAATCATAACAATAATCTGACTAGCTGATATGTCCCCATTTGGAAAACAATGATTAAATATCAACTGACAAAATCTAGCATAGTATACTACATTAGTATCAGCTTTTAATCTATCACGTAAGAAACACATGGTTATTCTACCAAAATCATAATTAAAGTTATAAATAAGAGAATACCCAATTTGATGTGACATCACAAAATTTGTACACTTTTTGTTGAATTCCCTAGTGATACAATCAAAAAAAAATCCATTCTTTTCTAAGCCTCGGCCTCTTCAGCTGACCTGGACTCTTCAGTTCTTTGTCATACCCAATCTGAGTCAAGAACCGTTTCATCTCATCATCACCAATTAAAGTGGTATAACTTTGATGAGTGGGTATGTGAAGAGATTCTATGATAGTCTGAGGCGTGACTGCCTTAGCTTGTCCATTGTGTTCAAATATAATACTTGGGGTACCACCACTCTGACCACCATCATCATAGACACCTGTTATTCATAAATCAAGAACATTATCTCCAGAAATAACAACATGATTTGTAAGAGCATACCCTACTTCACTTGCAGCAAGCAAATCCTGAAAGATGTGGTAATCAGAATAGACACCAGTCTTGTCCAAAATAGTTGCATAATTTTTAGGAACAAACTTAGCAGTACCATTATAAGTAAAAGCCTTTGTTGCAACTAGAGAAGCCATTGTAGCTGTTTTAGAAAAGCTTAAAAACTAATTAAGCTATCAGAGTCTAATCGAGAGGAAAAGAGAGAAAGATAGTAGAAAGAGTTTAGTAAAAGATAAAGTGATAGTTTTGAAATCAAAAATTAATTTTGTATAACTCTGTACACTTTTAATTACAAACGGTTTGATTTAGTGGGACACATGGCACAATCGTATTGCTCATCAAATAATCATGGAACAGATTAATAGGAGAAGTAAAAATGTGCACACTTACATTTGGTAATGTTTATAATTACTTAATCATCTATCCCTTTTACATGCCATTAATCACACATCTATTATCATTACAATTACTCACGAGCTCCTGAATAAATTCAAAAATCATCAGAGTCTAACAATCAAACACTCTAAACATTTTTCACAAGTTAAGTAACATATATTCATGGTATCATTGTTTAAGACAGTCATCAGAATTAAGAAATATTGATTCTAATAAATAGATACCAAACTATGATCACTTAAGTCTGTTATAGTAAACAATTTATTCATCAGTATTTGAGAAATATCCTGAGATCATTCCCAACTCATTCATCAGTCTTGTAACAATGGCTTCACAAAATGGTTTGGTGAAGATATCTGATGATCTATAGGCACAAAGTGCAATTCCATTATACCCTCCATAACATGTTCCCTTATAAAATGATACCTTATGTTGATGTGCTTTGTCATTGAGTATTGTACTAGATTTCCTTTCATTGTAATGGCACTTGATTTTCACAATATATAGGAATTTTAGAATACTCTAACCCATAATCCAGTAATTGGTTCTTCATCCAAAGAATTTGTGCACAACAACTTCATACATCAATGTACTCAACTTATGAAGTTGAAGTCGAAATTGACTTTTGTTTCTTGCCAAACCAAGAAACTAATCTGCCTCCAAGAAATTGGCAGCTTCCTGAAGTGCTTTTCCTGTCTAGTTTGCATCCTGCAAAATCAGCATCTGAGTATTGACTATCTTTGTTAGATATTGAGTGCAACACATAGGGGGTGGATGTGTTTTCTTGAATATTATGCTTTTTCAAACTATTTGGATATGGTGAACAAAATAATCTAACTTGTACAAATATTGTGTTTAACAGAGTTGATAAAACATGCACAACAAACACAGTATTTTCAAAATTCACTTAACTTTGTATTAAAATTAAGTACGTTTTCCTACAAATTTCTGGGTTCTTTGTAGGTAAAGAACTCAGCTTCTTTCTTGAGAGAATACAAAGAAAATCTAGATCTATTTGTTACAACTAAAAACAAAGGAGCAGTGTTTACTTTATAGATTAGTAAACACGGGTTTACACATCATGCAATAAGATGAAGTAAACCCTACTTTAAGTTATCGGTAAAGCTTTCCATTTATGGCTTAGTAAATCCTTGCAAATCTTGTAGGTCTGTGACCTTCCTTTGTCAGTTAATCTTAGCCCTTGATCTTCCACTCTTCAAGCTGCTTTTGTAGACTTTTCAATCTAAGTTATTAGATCGTTTGTTTATTGATAATCTTGAATCTTTAACTTTTTTGCATTCTGTACTTGAGGTTTATAACGAGATCTCCAGTTTGTTGTATAGAGAACTGACATCTCGATAAGTTTAATGGCTTATCGAGATATCTGAGTTCTCTATAAGTATTTTGACTTGTCGAGGTCTCTGAGTTCTCTATATGCGAACTTAACTTGTCGAGGTCTCCAAATCTCTGCATGTAGAAATGGCTTGTCGATATCTCTGAGATCTCTATATACATTTTGACTTGTCGATATCTCTGAGATCTCTAATGAGAAATTGACTTGTCGATATCTCCAATCTTTATATCTTCATTTGTTTTGTCGATATCTCTAAGTTCTCTATATGCAGAAATGACTTGTCGATATCTCCAATATTCGTATCTTCATTTGACTTGTCGATATCTCTGAGACTTCTCTATAAGCCATTTTGGACTTCTCGATAAGTCATTCTGAAGTTCTCGAATGATTTCTCCATATGACTTGATCTCTGACTTGTAGATATCTTGACTTAGAACATTTTTCCTAAAATAGATTTATTCAACTCCAAGCTTCTTAACCTTTTTTCTGAGGCATGATCTTGTTGATCTTCTTCCAGAGTTTATTCTTAGGCTTGAGACTGCTTATAGAAAAATACTCCAGTCTGATCTTTAAGATTTTTACAGACTCCAGTAATACAATACAAAATACAGATTTAGACTATCATACAACTAAATCTTAGGGTTGTCAATATGACTTAGTCTTGTTATAGCACAGACATGTCTTGCATAATAATCTCCCCAAATTTGTGAGAAGATTGCTTATCACAAATTCATGCCTGGTAACAAGACAAACCCCAAGTTACAATAAAATAATAAAAGGTTACATAATTTTGACAGAGCACATATACAACTTTTATACACAGATTGATTTCATGAGTTTGATATGTAAATTCATCACATGAAATTCTCATAGCCTGATTCCTTTCTAATGAGGTCCTTTACATTTACAAGTACTTGAAGTTCCTCTATGATTTTTGTCCCTATAAGAGCTTCCACAAGCTTGAGCCAATCATCCAGTGAATATCCATTCAAGTAACCAACCCCGAATCTTGAAAATCTGCCAACTTTTATGTTCAGAAAATGTACATCCTTGGAAATTCTGCTCAACCCCTTTGCCTTGAGCTCATTTGATCTTTGTTCAAACAGTGTAATTTCTTCTGCATATTTCCTATCCCTTTCATCCTTTTCAGCCTTTGATTTTTCTCTTCTATCATCTCCTACTTTCATCCATACACACAACACAACCCTCCAAGCTCTTGTACTAGTGTCCTTATCTTTCATCAAGCTAATCACCCTCTTAATTTCTGTGGTTGATAGCGTGTCCATTAAATCCCTTCCAAGTAAAGTGTAGGATCCATCTTGATAATAAATTCTGACTTCTCTCAATGATACAACCCAAACTTTGACCATTTCTTCAGCTAATTGTTGAAAGTAGTCATCATATGTGATGCACCAACTTAATGGTAGAAAATCAATTTGATCAAAGCAATTACAGATAGCCTTTTCTTCAACTTGCAACTTCTTTGCTTTTCTTTTAATAGTTTTGAAATGAATTTTGATAGGTGGCTTAAATGAAGGTAGGTTTGAGATTTTCTTTAGAGTTGTTTGTCTAGAGGTGATTGGTATTTTAAGTAGAGTGTTTGCAGTTTGTTTATACAGAAGTTTAGTCTTAGAGGTCAAGGGTAGTTGAATGCTTGAGCTTGTAGGTTTAGTGGTTTGAGCATGTTGGATTTGGATCGGTAGGACATTTTTCTTTGAGCTTTCACCATCTTCCTTTTTTCTTCTTCTTTCATCTCCCATTTTCTTGTCATTTCTCTTCTTGTCTTCTGTCTTGTTGTCAGTTGCCTTTGAAGGTTGACTTGAATTTGAGCCAGAAGATTTTTGATCATCTTTCTTCTGCTCATCATCATCCAAGTCACCATTAGTATTGATTTGAGTTTTGGGAAACTTGGTTTCAGCATCTTTCAGATATCTCCCCAGCAACTTGATCATGTCTTCATCTTCAACAGTCTTGTACTACTTTTTCTTAAAGTCAGTCTCTAAATTCATTATCAGCTTCTTATTTTCCACGACATATTGCTTTGGAATTTGAAAGTGTTTGCAATATTTGGTGGTTGGACAGATGTATACCGCTCCCTTACTTGGTTGTAAATATGCTTCTGGAAAAGCAGCTACTTGAGCCTTCTTCAATTCATTTAGCAAGAGAGTGTCTTCATGAATCACTCTGTTGACTTTGTTATCAGAATGTCCAATTCAGATGCACTTCTTGTTAGGAGATAATTAAGGGACACCTGTATACACCTATTCATACCATAGTCATTTATATTGACAACAATCCTTTTCTCCTGAAAGTTGTCCTTTGATATCACCCTTATAAAATTGATTGTCTTGTCCAAGACTTTTTTGTATGTGAAGAAGTTGTTGTTTAGAGAAGCCCTGAGAGCCTTTAGCAATTCATTAAATTTTCTACTTAGACTAGATCCCTCAGCTGCTTTTAGTAGCCTCTCCATTCCAACATCAACTTGTTGTTCAGTTTTCATGTAGTATTTTATATCTAACTACAAGCGCACGGTGTCTATTGCTAGTACACTGGCAAGTGCAGTTCGTATCCATAAGAAGACTAAGTTTCAAGAATTCCAATTTAACTGTTATGAATTATTTCCGAGAGTAAAACGAATATTGAACATTTTTAACTAAGTACTGATGCAAATTAAATATGTTTTTAAATTAATTAACTAAAGTTCTAGGGTGATGCAGGTTCGCCATGTTTACACCAAGCTAATAATAAAAGTATAGCAATCCCGTAGGTCAAGTAATTAAAGTATAAGTTAATCTTTCCCAAGCATTAACACTTTCCAAAATCCAGTGATGCTCCCACTCTCACTTTCAATTCTGCTATCATATGTGTGCCTCTAGTGAGTAAAGTCTCCCATTCTATTACCTCTATTACATAAAAGTAATTATAATATTTGCCAATTACACAGATTAAGTATTAAAACATATCATCTAGAATTACTTTTTACCCATTAAACTTCTAATCAAATTAAAGCATATTCATGATGCAAACATGACTTCCCTTTACGCTCTAAAATTAAACTACTCACTCATGCTAGATGTAAAAGCAATAAAAAAATGATTAACACAATGTAAAACAGATACTAATAAAACGAGAATAGATAGGAATACCTTAAACTTTAGATTAATGAAGAAATCAATATCCAAGCTAGAACAAAGTGCTATAAAAGAGATGAAGAAACTGAAATCCCTCGCTCTGTAATAGTACGTACGTATGTTTCTATATTGTTAGCTAATAATAAAATCTGAAGTCTAGTCTAATAATAAAAGTATTTTATTATTCAAATCAAATTACAAGTGATAATTTTAGACCGAGTAGGATTCTGTAATTAAAATTTATAGCTGTCTGTTCTCTGTAGTTTCTGGGATGATCCAGCAGATTATCCTTACTAGACCATCTCTGAATTAAAGAGAATTCCGTGGGCTTCGCGTGGACTATAAGATCGTCAGAAACAGGCTTTTAGAACTCAAGATACGGCCCAAACAATTTTTGCAGCCCGTGTAGTCCAATATTACGAATTTTCTTCTATTTCCACTCCAAAATAAGACTTTTTGCGCCAAATCCTTCCAAATATAGAATTTCCTTGTAACCTGCAATAAAACATCAAAACCTATTAAATAGATATCCAAATCAGTGCAAAATAGAATTAATATGACAATAATATCATATAAAATATACATAAAAATATATGGAATAAAACTAAGTCCTAATTAAATAATATCATTTTCGTAGATGACACGATTGCATTGAGCGAATGCAACAAGCCGTTAAACCCCTAGGTAACCCTAGTAGGTAGAGTTTTGTCTCGTGAGGGAATGTAGAAGATGTACCCACAAAATCAAATATTTTCAATCACCAAGTCTCTCAAGCATGTAACATATCATGGTACTCCACATATTATAAACCTCAATCACATAACAACCTAAAAGTGTCTGAAAGTACAAGTACTATCACTTAAGCATCAATTAACACAAAACAATCCAAGTATGCACATAATGTCTTTGATAGACAAAAATATCATGAAACAGACATTAAAGTCGCAATCAGTAAGTGAGCACCCTATGGATGGAAATCACACATGATTCTTAAATCATACAAGTTTATAGGTGTAAGTGTTTTACTCAAGTTCAATCAATGTACATGTGCTACCATGTGCCTGGTTGTCCATCGAATCTCCACTACTTCGTACAGATCCATACATGAATCAAAAGGTCTTTGATAAGGTTGTAACGAGGCTTAAGTACAGGTCGGATATCAAGAAAATGGCTAACATGTGGCTAAGTTGATAAACCAATAGAGCATACTGTTCACTTCTAATTAAAGAACTCAACATGAAAATTAGATCATGTAAAAGATGATAAATCTCTCACAAGCATTAAATTTCAAAGCACATATAACCCATATACTTTTCCCACTTTCATATTATAACAAACAATGAACACAAACTCGATCTTGTTCTTCTTTCTTTTT
Source organism: Apium graveolens (assembly GCF_009905375.1). Taxonomy (NCBI): domain Eukaryota; kingdom Viridiplantae; phylum Streptophyta; class Magnoliopsida; order Apiales; family Apiaceae; genus Apium; species Apium graveolens. The sequence goes on from NC_133653.1 coordinate 114,024,166, forward strand.
TTAATTCTTTTTTTTCAGATTCAAGTAATTCTCCAGTAATCAAGGGCAGTGAAAAGTCACCAAGAATGAACTTAATACCAGCACATCCATGGATCGTCCCTTTTAGATTACATTACAATTGCCACCCAATGATCTCAAAGGAGTACTTGATCTTTTTTTCAAGATCAAGTAGCTATTTTATGTTTATTCCCACTGAAATATATCACTTTAACAAAAGAAATCCCCAAACTTAAGATTTACCAACCCTGAAGTTGAATCAATATGCTCTACCAGTAAATCAAGACAAGAATAATTAAGTAGGCTCAAGAAATTTAGATTGGTGATATATGAAAGAAACAGGATAATAGCTCAAGTGGGTTCACTAAGGATATATTTCTCATGGTTACTATTTAGGTGAATAAAGTTAATCCTAGTGCCTTTATCATATTCATGCACACACATATCATGTAGTTTCAAAACGGTTTAAAACAAGTTCTAGAGCCACATGCAAATGATGAACTTCACATGACAAACGAAATCGATTGATAAAGAATGCATCAATCATAAATTAGGCTCAAATATTCACAAGGCGAAAGCATGCTCGACTCACTGAAATTAACTAAGAAGCATCTCTAGTTTTTAAATCTTCGCAAACACACACAAGGAGTTATCAAGCATCAAATGATTTTCACGGATATGACACTCAGAATTAATCATGCGAAATTAATCTACACAATGGGTACTTATCCATGCTAACATGCACTTGAGACAAGAAAATAATATAGAAAATATATATTTTTTTAATTTTAATTTTTTTTGGATTTTATAACATATGAATTTTTTTTGGATTCTTTAAAAAATAATATTGAGAATGCATCCCCACACTTAAGTGCTTCATTGTCCTCAATGAACAAATATAAAAAAGAAACGAAAGAAAAAAACTATAATATAATAATATATTAATAACTAACACAATCCTAAAAACATACAAAAAGAAAATAATAAAAAAATATTATACAAAAAAGTAAGAAATACTCCCCTAGCGCTTGCGCACGAAGTCCCGCACAAAAAGAATTACGAAAGGTTGCTTCCTTTATTTAAATTCCATGCTCAGCTTCACTCTGTATAAATGCCGGTGCATAAATTGATAAAAAGGATGGGCAACACAGTTGGTTAGAAAGTGCAATTAGGATCCTTGTACCTTGCAATATCAAGGTCAGGGGTTCAATTCTCTTTGCCTTCAAACATTTCTAAATGTTTTTGCACCAAAGCATCCCTGATCATCTGACATGGCGCTGATAAGGATCTGACTCAGTGCTGATTGGATGGAGACTGAAGCATCCCCGATCATCTGATATGGCACTGATAAGGATCCGACTCAGTGCTGATTGGATGTTGACTGAATGATGACGTGGCCATGAAGAGAAGCAGGTAGCAAGGTACAGGGATCAATGCTCGTTGTGCTGAATCCTTAAAATAGGATGGACTGCATGAATAATGAAATTGGGCATGACTCTATTGTTGATTAGTTGGCATGTTGAAGTCAATTGGGCCTGGGCTTAATCCAAAATCCCATATATGTAAACCTGACTAAGTGTTCAGTATTCAACTGGGTCGATTTGATGGGCTGGACTAAAGATGACTTCAGTTAGGCTTTAGGGAAGTTGGTGTATTAATAGGCAATGTCCGCACCGCTGAGAACACCGGTGCACCATGCACGCGAAATAAATAGACAGGAATAGACATTAAGTGCACCAAAGGATGAAAAACGTGCATGTCGGATTGAAAATCAAACTTGTTTCCAGAAATCTTGCGCATCTTGGGAATAAATTAGCTCTCCGCGGCGCGTAAAATGACTGTAACTTCACAAATAACTAGAACCGAAGAGAATCCCAGAATTAACTTTCTCAGCCAAAAATTCACACCATTTTTTTTAACATCTTCAATAATTGTAAAAATTATTTCCGGTATTTCACAAAATTGATTTACTACCTAACAAAAATTCTTCTTATCCCTGAAACACTTCACACCAAAATAATCATGGAACCTTGCGGGAGTAAAAATAATACAAAAAATGGCTACCTAAAAAAATATTTAAAAATATTTACAGTAATAATGTAATAATATATTACTAGTAATAATAGTAATAACTATAAAAAATTTACATTACCAACACGTTGGGTTGCCTCCCAAAAAGCGCTCATTTAGAGTCATTAGCTTGACTTTTAACCTCGATTTAAAACTCAGTAGTGAGATTGTTCAGACGAACCGTCTCCAGTTTTCCAAACAATGAACCATCTACATATAATTTCAGGCGTTGACCGTTTACTTTAAATTTTCCTCCATCGGGCCTCATTATTCCAACAACGCCATGAACTTTAACTTCGGTAACAGTGAATGGCCCAGACCATCTAGATTTGAGTTTTCCTGGAAATAGTCGAAGCCTCGAATTAAATAACAAAACTTTGTCACCAAATTGAAAATCATGTCGTTGGATCATCTTATCATGCATTCTTTTTGTTCTTCCTTGTATAGCGGAGAATTATCATAAGCATCAAATGAAACTCATCTAACTCATTTAACTGAAGAATTCTTGCTTCACCTGCAGCCTTCAGATCCATATTGAGCTCTTTGACAGCCCAAAAAGCATGATGTTCAAGTTCAACTTGCAATTAACAAGCCTTACCGTAATTTAGTCGATACAGAGTAGTACCAATAGGGGTCTTATATGCCGTCCTGTAAGCCACAATGCATCATCTAACTCAAAATACCAATCCTTTCAAGACTTGGAAACCACTTTTTCTAGGATGCTCTTGATTTGACAATTTGAAACCTCAACTTGGCCACTTTTCTGAGGATATAAGCTAGGCCAACCTTATGAGTAACACCATACTTCTTGAGAAGAGTTTCAAACTGTCGATGGTGAAAATTAGAACCACCATCACTTATTACTATTCTTAGAACTCTAAAGCATGGAAAGATAATATTTTTAAAGAGTTTCATCATATCCTTAGAATCACTGGTTGCGGATCCAATAGCTTCAACCCACTTTGACACGTAATCAACCACAACCAAAATGTATTTCATTCTACAAGAAGTCGGGAAAAGTCCCATGAAATCAAAACCTCATACATCAAAAATTTTAACTTCTAGAATCCCGGTTTGTGGCATCTCATGGCTTTTAGAAATATTACCCGTTTTTTGACATGCATCACAGGCCAGACAGAAAGCACGAGCATCCTTAAATAAAGAAAGCCAAAAGAAACCGGATTGAAGCACTTTTGCTGAGTTTTAGAAGGATCGTGATGACCCCTATATGCTAGAGAATGACAATGCCTAAGAATGTCATTTACTTCAAACTCAGGAATACATTAACAAAAGATATCATCAGCGCACTTTCGGTACAAGAAAGGGTCATCCCAAAAATATTATTTAGTATCATGATAGAACCGTTTTCGCTATTGACAGGTCAATTCTAGAGGATGAGATCCCCTAACACATAAATTTGCAAAGTCTGCATACCAAGGAGTTTTATAGCAACCGCAAATAAGTGATCATCTGGAAAAGAATCGTCAATAGGAGTATCTGATGCAATATCCGATTTGAAACACAACCACGAGAGATGATCTGCAACCATGTTATCAGCACCTTTCTTGTCCTTGATCTCCAAGTCGAATTCTTGGATTAAGAGAATCCATCAAATAAGCCTTGGTTTTGCTTCTTTCTTCGCCAAGAGATATTTCAATGCAGAATGGTCCGTATGAACAATGAATTTTGATGCAATGAGATATGTTCGAAACTTGTCAAGAGCATAGACAACAGCTAAAAGCTCCTTCTCTGTAGTAGCATAGTTCACCTGAGCTTTATCCAAGGTTTTACTTGCATAGTAGATAGAGTGCAATACCTTGTCCTTTCTTTGACCAAGAACTGCACCCACAACATAATCACTTGCATCACACATGATTTCGAATGGAAGTTTCCAATATGGAGGTTGTACGATCGGTGCACTTATCAAAGCTTCCTTAATCATGTAAAAAGACCCCGAACAAGCATCAATAAAGACAAAAGTGGCATCCTTAAGCAACAATTGAGTGAGGGGTTTTGCAATTTTTGAAAAATGTTTTATAAAACGTCAATAAAACCCCACATGACCTAAGAAACTCCTAACTCCCTTGACATTAACAGGAGGAGGAATTTTCTCAATTACCTCAGTTTTTTCTTTGTCAACTTGGATGCCACGTTCAGAAATAAGATGACCAGGTACCACTCCTCCATTGACCATGAAGTGGCACTTTTCCCAATTCAAAACTAGATTTACCTCTTCATAACGTTTAAGCACTTTAGAAAGATTATGCAAACATATATTAAAATCAGAACCATAAATACTGAAATCATCCATAAATACTTTCATAATAGACACAATGAAATCAGAAAAATGGTTGTTATGCAATGTTGAAAAGTAATAGGGGCATTGCCTAATCCAAATGGCACTCTTCGATATGCGAAGGTGCCATATAGATATGTGAATGTAGTCTTTTCCTGGTCATCAGGGTGTATAGGGATCTGAAAGAACCCTGAGTACCCATCCAAATTACAAAAGAATTTATGTTTACCAAGTCTCTCAAACATTTAATCAATGAATAGAAAGGGTAGTGATATTTTTTAGTGGCAGTGTTTAATCTACGATAATCAATACACATCCGCCAATAAGTGACAACTCTAGTGGGAAATTAATTCATCTTTATTATTTTTAACCACCGTGGTTCCTCCTTTTTTAGGAACTACTTGAACTGGGCCTACCCATTTTGAGTCAAAAATTGGGTAAATAATGCCTGCATCAAGAAGTTTTAAAACTTCCTTTTTAACAACCTCTTGCATGTTAGGGTTTAAGCGGCGTTGTCCCTGTATGTAAGGCATATGATCCTCATCTAGATGAATTTTATACATACAAAAGTCTAGGCTAATCCCTATAAGATCATCAATATTATACCCAATTACTTTTCTATGCATACATAACACAGTAAGAAGTTTAGAAATTTGACCACCATCAAGGTTAGAACTGAAAATCACAGGCAAAGACTCATTATCATCAAGAAACACATACTTGAGATTAGATGACAAATGCTTTAACTCAAATTTCTTTACCTGAGGTTTATCACAAGAAGTAATAGCATTTGTTACCTCACAAATTTGGCTTGGATCAACCTTACCATCCATCTCAAGAATCAACGAGTCAACTTCAGAATGTCCTTCTCGTTCTGAAGTTGTTAGTCCCTTAACAATATGACAAGAATTACAGAAGGGGGTTGAATGGAATTCTTGAACCTTTTTCTTGAAATAAAAATATTCTAACTTGAATATATATATAAGTGTGAATTGATTAGCACAATGCAGAATAGTTACTTAAATGAATCAAAACACAAGTAACTAAAAACAAGAGTCTTTAAAAACTTTCTGGTAGATTTGAATGATTCCACCAGAGATATATAATATATATCGAGAGAACCCTGTGTGCAAAATACTCACAGCTGCTTACAAATATTGAACAACTAAGAATGTAGAGAAATGCTAAGAATTCTGCTTACAAATGTTTCTCTGCTTGTATTTCAGATTATTCCTTAGTTGCTACTTCTTGGTTTATATATCACCAAGATTACAAAGTAATGAGACAGGATAATAAAACAAAACTATCTAGTCTATTATAATGCTACTTCATTACTCTATTCCAGCATCTTTGAATATCTTCATAATAGCATGGAAATGGAAATGCTTCTTTGTTCTCGAAAACCCAGTTGAATAGGCTACCACATTCCATTTGCATCCACTCGACGCATGTGACTGTGTTGTCATTGCCAACAGATATTTGAATTCTTTATCCGTCGGGTTCATGATCATCCGTCGAGTTATTGATCATCCGTCGGGTTGTTGATCATCCGTCGAATTCATTGTTGTTTATCCGTCGGGTAGCAATCAGGCACTTGACTTCATTTCACTTATGCAGAATTACAAGACATCATCTATGTATAATTAATCAACCTATTCTGCATATCTGACTAAAGTCAACATGACTTAAGTACTACTACAGATTCTAAACAATGTGTATACAGAAATGTGCTACAGACTTATTGTTCTATAAGCTACTCACTCGATGAATAATAAGTCTTCATCCATCGGGACTATATTGAGTCATCTGTCGGGACTATAATCCTTATCCGTCGAGTGCTACATATTTTCACTAAGTAAAATCTACCAAGGTGTTTTGTTCATAAAATCATCAAGTACACAACAATCTCCCCCGATTTCTGTCTACTGGAATTGTAGCCATAAATTAAGAGATACTTGATGATAACAAAACACCCTAAAAATACAACTCTTAAAAGATAGTAGATAATACTGTAAAGTGCTTCAATTAAAAAAATGTACAAAGTTTTGCTCACAGTCATTTTCAAGATGCTCCTTTAGCCTGAGCAGATTTATCTAGTTCCTTGAAGGTCTGGATCTCTTCCCAAGCTTTCTGTTGTTTTCCTCAATCTGATTTTGGAGCTGCCTGTGGAATTCCAGTTCATCAGATTCTGAGAGATTTAACTTTCCTTGCATTTCCAAAAGAGTCTCATTGCTGGAGATGCTCAATTGGTCTTCTAATCTGAAAAATCTTCTCACTCATTTGTCATCCATGAACTCCATCAGCCAGTAGGGCCTTAGATGTACTCTTCTCCCTGTGTAAGGGATGATTAGAGCCTTTGGGAGTGCATCTTTAGCACTAACACTCCTTAGCTCTTCAATCTTCTTCAGTACCAATCTTCTTGCAGTAATATTGAACCCAAAGTTCTTCTTTGGGAGGGCAACTTGCTTTTTTCCTGCTTCAATCTAGCCTTTTCTTCTCTCTTTGCTTGAGCAAATTGAGGATGTCCAGCCACCACACAAATTTCTTTCCCATTCCTGAAAATTTTAGCAATTCTCCTTTTTGAAGCTGAATCAACTGGATCTTTGTAGAAAGCAATAGACCTTGACAGAAGCTTCTTTTCATCAAGCTTAGGTGTCTCATACACAGTATCCAAAGGGTTCTTCAATGATGATTTTGAGTAGTTCACCCTTGGTTTCAGAATTATTTCAGCCTTTGGAGATTTGATGCAGGATGGCTGTCCCCTTTCCAGATAGTTAATGCTCATCTCATTCACAGAAATCTTCCTGACTTGAGAGTGATGGATGGCTGACTTTACAGGCTCCTTGACTAGTTCAAACTTCTTTTGTATTTCCTCATCAATCTTCTCCAAGTTGACTAAACTCAACTTCTCCTTATCAGTTGCTCTTATGTTGGCTGCTGCTGCATTGCTCAGATCTATACTGTCTGTAACTGGTGGCTTTGAGATAGTAATTGAAGGCACAATTACTTTACTGATTTAAATATGAAGCCCCTCCCCCTCACTTGGTCCTTTCTCCCCCTCCTTTCTCCCCCTTTTTATTATCATCAAGTTGAGTAGAGGAGGAGGTTTGAGCAACCACCAATTTTTGAAGTAAATCTGTTTGTTAGGCTTGATGAAGATGAATGGCTGTTAAAGATGCTTCCATGGTTGACATTCTTGTGTCCAAGGCATCTATCTTGGTTGCAAGATCAGAAGTTTTCCTTAATTGCCTCTTGATGTCAAGCATTATAGCTTCTGGAAGTTTAGAATCCATCTTGTCTGAAATGGCCTTCTTCATCTCCTCAATATCACTCTTCTTGGTATTTACATCCTTAGCATGTTGGAAGCCCTGGATTTATTAAAGTTGCAGGGAGGCTAGATGTGCCTGAAGGAGCTTCTTGGTGCTGGCATTAGTAGTGGTTTGAAGAGCAGTATTTGTCTGATTAATTAGTTGGATCAGGGTTGTCTTGAAGTAGTGCTCATCACAGTGCTTTAAGAATGTCCATGATGGCATACCTGATCTTGAACTTGAACCTACTTCTCCCCCTATGTCCATTGCCTCATCTTCACTATCCCCACTCCCATCACCAAAGAAATCAGCTGAACCACCAGTCTCATCATCCACATCACCAGTTGTAGAAGGCAAAGCTGTGATGGCATCCTAATATCATGAAAAATGGATACAAATTTTTGACTGCTTTTTAGCCGAGCACCCTTCTTTGGCTCATCATCCTTTCTTATTGCGTGTATAAAATTCTTCTAGAGGAAGGTAGCAAGCCTACTGTTGAGCAACAAAGAAGGCTTAATCCAAACATGAAAGAAGTTATGAAGAAGGAAATTCTCAAGTAGCTAGATGCATGTATCATTTATCCCATTTCTGACAGTTCTTGGGTGAGTCCAGTTCACTGTGTACCGAAGAAGGGAAGTATCACAGTTGTTGCTAATGAGAAAAATGATCTCATTCCTACTCGAAAAGTCACGGGGTGGAGAGTTTGCATGGATTACAGAAAGCTGAACAAAGCCACGAGAAAGGATCATTTTCCTCTTCCTTTTATTGATCAGATGTTTGACAGATTGGCTGGGCATGAGTATTATTGTCTTCTAGATGGGTATTCGGGTTATAATTAGATTTACATTGCCCCAGAAGATTAGGAGAAGACTATTTTCACTTGTCCATTTGGGACTTTTTCCTTCAGAAGAGTTTCTTTTGGTTTGTGTGGAGCACCTACCATATTTTAGAGATGCATGATGGCTATCTTCTCTGACATGATTGCTCAGAATGTGGAAGTGTTTATGGACGATTTATCTGTGTTTGGTGATTCTTTTGATGAGTGATTGCAAAATCTTGGCACCGTTCTTAAAAGGTGTGTTGAGACCAATCTGGTTCTCAACTGGGAAAAATGTCATTTTATGGTGCGATAGGGAATTATTCTTGGGCACAAGGTCTCTAGTAAAGGTCTTGAGGTGGACAAATCCAAGGTGGGGGTTATCAAAAACCTTCCGCCACCAATTTCTGTAAAGAGAGTCCGTAGCTTTCTTTGACATGCGGGGTTCTATAGGCGTTTCATCAAGGACTTCTCTAAAATCTCCAAACACTTAAGCAATCTTCTAGAGAAAGATGTCCCGTTCAAGTTTGATAACGAGTTCCTAGTTGCTTTTGAGTTCTTGTAGAAGAGTTTAATGACGACATCTGTCATAACTGCACCTAATTGGGATGAACCTTTTGAGATGATGTGCGATGCAAGTGACTATGCTGTTGGAGTAGTTCTTGGGCAGAGAAAGAACAACATATTTCATGTGGTATACTATGCTAGTAAGGCCCTCAATGGTGCTCAACTGAATTATACTACTACTGAGAAAGAACTCTTAGCCATCGTCTACAGTTTTGAGAAGTTTCGATCTTATTTGCTTGGGACGAAGGTGACAGTTTCCACTGATCACGCTGTTATTCGATATCTCGTCTCAAAGGACTCGAAGCCTAGATTGATTAGATGGGTTCTTTTGCTTCAGGAATTTAAATTAGAGATCAAGGACATAAAAGGTACTGAGAATCAAGTCATTGATCATCTCTCTCATTTGGAAGATCCAAGTGCAACTTCACAGGATAAGACATTGATTAATGAGTCTTTCCCCGATGAACATCTGTTTGGGGTGCAAGAAGAAGAACCGTGGTTCGCAGACATTGTGAACTACCCAGTGAGTAATATCATGCCTCCATATTTAACTTATGCTCAAAAGAAAAAGTTTCTTCATGAGGTGAAGTGGTACATGTGGGATGAGCCATTCTTGTTTAGGCAAGGAGCTGATCAAATCATCAGGAGATGTATTCCGTACAGCAAAACGGGGGGGGGGATCTTGCGAGATTTCCATTCAACTGCGTATGGAGGCTATTAGATATATTTGATAATGTCATGTTTAATATGATTTGTGTTTAGTTTTCAGATCTTATTTAAATAGTAAAAATCAGTACTTAACCGAAATCAGCACTTATACTGAAGTCAGAACTTAAGTTATCAGTACTTAAGGTTCAGGAGATATTTATCAGGAGATAATATCAAGACAAACGTAAGAAGAGATGTGCATGAAGAAGGAATTCTATGAAGAATAAAATACTTGGAAGAAAAGATAACTGATTGATATATTTTAGGAAGCAGAATTATATTCCATATCAATTAGCAATTATCTTGTAACTGTGTATATAAACACAGACATAGGGTTTACACTATAAGTGTTATCATTATCGAGAATATTATTCATTGTAACCCTAGCAGCTCTCGTGATATTTGTTCATCACTGAGAGAGGACAGTTCTACATTGTAACAGAGTTTAATAAAGTTTGTTTTCTGTTACTTGTGTTCTTTGAATTCGATTTGATTGTGTTATACACTGTATTCAACCCCCTTCTACAGTGTGTGTGACCTAATAAGTGGTATCAGAGCCTATCTGTTAACACACAAACAGTTTAAGATCTAAAAACAATCATGTCTGAAGCAGAAACTCCAACCAAGCCCACCAAAACTGAAGAACCCCCAAAGACTCAAATCCATAGTCAATATGAGGCTATTAGAGTTCCCATACTGAAACCATCTGAATATCCCATATGGAAGGTGAGGATGACTATATTTCTGGAAGCTACAGATCCAGAATATCTTGAAAGAATCAATGAAGGACCTCACAAGCCAACAAAACTCGATGTTGTAGTTGCAGGTGAAGCAGCAAAGTCTGTACCAAAGGAGAAGAGTGATTACACTGCTGAAGATATCGCATCAATTGCTAAGGATGCTAAGGTACGACACTTGCTGCATAGTGCCATTGATAATATAATGTCAAACAGGGTAATTAAGTGCAAGACTGCAAAGGAGATATGGGATGCCTTGGAGACAAGGTGCCAGGGAACTGATTCGATTAAGAAGAACATGAAGACAATACTCACTGAAGAGTATGAACACTTTGATTCAAAGCCTAATGAGTCATTGACTGATTTATATGACAGATTTGTAAAACTCTTGAATGATTTGTCACTAGTTGATAAGGAGTATGATCTTGAAGACTCAAACCTTAAATTCCTGTTAGCTCTTCCTGAAAGTTGGGATTTGAAGGCAACAATTATAAGAGACAACTATAATCTTGATGAAACAACTCTTGATGAAATTTATGGGATGCTCAAGTCTCATGAACTTAAGATGGAACAAAGAAGCAAGAGGAAATGAGGAAAGTCAAGGACAGTTGCACTTAAAGTTAAAGAAGAATCCCCCAAGGCAGCTACCTCAAGGAAAGGCAAGGGAAAAGCGTTCATCACAAAGTCTGATACTGAGTCAACAAGTTCTGATAGTGATGATGACTCAGAAATTAAAAGCTTACCTGAAATGGATGCTGATGAAGAGATGATGAAGCTGTGTGCTCTTATGGTGAAAGGAATCACAAGGATTGCATACAGGAAATTCAAAAAGGGAAAGAGGTTTTTCGGGAAAGTTGCAAGTTCTGATAAGAAGAGTTTCAGAAAATCTGAAGGCAAAGGAGGGAAGTCTGACAGAGGAGATTACATAAATGTTGTAATAACCCCAATTTTTGGGAATTTTTTTTTTTGAAACCCTTATGAATAGTGTTTTTGCTGATTGATAAAATTTTTCATGCCACACTATGTAGGGGTTCTGATATGGATATTCCGAGGTTTTATTAGTACTCTATATGGTATATAAGTGTATGCAAAGATCGTCAGAATCCAATTCCGAACACTTTGATTTTTCCCGGAAATACACTAGATACGGAGAGAATTGAGTATAAGGTAACAGGATAAAAAGGATTTAAATTAAAGGATTATAATAGAGGATCATAAAAAGGAATATAATGTATTGAGAAAGGTTAAGGGAACCTAAGTAATAAGATCCCGGGTATGATCCCTCAAACGATAAACGAAAACGAAAGTTAAGCGAACCGTATAACAGATCAGCGGTCATTAGGCAAACAATTAGAAGCTAATCAAAGAGATTAGAAGGGATGATGACATAGCAATGTGACATAAGCATGACATAAGGGGAAGGAGATGTGGTTGATTTAAAACCACACAAAGTCAAGGCTAGAAAAGTAATTAACCAAAAACAAGACAAAAAGCAACCAACCAAGCCAAAACATTTCATTTTCATCAAAAAACACAAAACCCCCATTTTCTTCTTCAAGCTCTCGGCCTCTTTTCTTAAAAAATGAAAGTCCAAGCTCCTCCACTTACTATTTAGCAAGGTAATTATCCTAGCTTCTCCTAGTTAAGTTACATACTTCCTATAAGTTTAAGCTTCTAATTCCAAGCAAATCTTTTTCTATAAATCAAGAATGAAGATGGTGAATAGTACTTTCTTGAAATTAATTTTTGTGTTCTTGATTTCTTTGAAAGAACAAGCTTGTAGGAGGTTAGATTAAGGCTTCCATGGGCATTCCAAGGATCTTTCATGGATTAAAAGCTTCAAGGAAGGTAAAACTCTTCATGATCTTAGCTTTAAGTTTTGTTGTTTAGATTTCCTAATGTTTAGATGAAGGGTTAGGGTAATGGGTGTGTAATCATGTTAAAGCTTGTTATGAGTATTTTAGTTGGTGAGAGGCATGATTATTGTGTGTTTAGAGATTGGTTGATTTTGTGATATTTTTGGAGTTGGAAATCTTGGTTAATTAGTCAATGAACTTAAGTAAAACTTTTAGTTCATAATTGAGAAATAAGTATGAATTGGTAACATTGATTTTATGGGGCTGTTGGAGTGTGTTTTGGATGGATGTTGGTTGTATAATTGATTTGGGGTTGAATTGTGGTTGGTTTTGAATGGTTTAAATTTGGGAAATCACGTAAACATAGCCGTCGTAACGTCCGATTTTCTTTAGACTATTTTTGTGCAAAACATTAGGACCCGAGAACCCCCTTCTAGATTATGACCATTGCCATGTCTAGATAGCTCGTGTTACAAGCTTCGTTTTGATATGTGGTTCGTTCGATTCCGATGCACGGTTTAGGAGAAACGACCGTTTTAAGTAACGGCATTTCGCGAATGAAACATTTCCCCTCGCCTTACTTTGAAACATAGGTTAAAGGCCAAAAAGGGTTAATTAATGTATGAAACATTTATGGTAAGTGTGTTAGGCAGTTGGTAAGACACTCGCGAAGGAATCGCCTTAAAACTCGTAAAGGTTAAATTATTAAAAAATGGTGGAGCCGAGGGTACTCGAGTGACTTAAGAGAATCAGTAAGCACAAAACGAGCGTTAGAGTCTGAGTTGGTTAGAGTATAGATTTACAAGTGACTTTGGTTTAATTCCAACTTATTTGTTGTTTATAGGTTACCAGACTCGTCCCGAGCCTTTTTCACCCCAAGTTGCTCAGGCAAGTTTTCTATCCGTTATACTGTTGTTGTGATGTATATATGTATATGCATTATCTTGCGATAGATGCATGTTGGTTAATTAGCAAATGTTGCGATATATTGAAGCATGCTGATATGGTATATATATGCATGCCTGTTTCGTATTCTTGCCAAATATATCTGTTGGTTCAGTTGATAATACCTATGCTAGAGAATAGCAGTAATTTGCATATACCCTTAGTATAGGGACCCAAAGGTGAAAACATTTTCTAAAACCGGGAGTCGAGGATCCCGAGTAGATTTTATATATATATATTTATATATATATGTTTATAGTTTTCAAAACTATTAATCGAATAAGGTTTATTCGATAACTTGATTTTATTAATGAATATTATCTTGAATATTCATTCGAGGACTTATGACTCCTTTATATTATTTATTGAATATTACTTGGATATTCATTTGAGGATGTATGACTCCTTTATTTTATTTAATGAATATTATTTATAATATTCATTCGTGGTATTATGACTCAGCTTATTTTATTTATTGAATATTATTTGAATATTCATTTGAGGATCTATGACTCCGATTATTTGCTGAGATATATTCTTTATTTTATTAAAGAATAAGGTGTCGATAATCAAACTCACTTTTGATTATTTAAATAAAGATAGTACTTTCGTATAAGTATATCTTTGGTTATTTAATATTCATTTCAAGTATAAGTTTTAAAACTTCTACTTCAATTATTTTTATAAAGATTATTCTTTATGGGAATATTATTTAAATAATAATATTCAGATATTTTCTAATATATTGGGACTGATTTACCTTGTTAAATCAGCATCACTCCAAACATTCTTAAAAATGTTTTGCGAGTCTTCAAAATGATTTTTAAAAGTTAGAGCGGATCCCAAAACTCATTTTTATATTTAAGATCCTCCTTTCGAAGGGGATTTAAATACTCGCTCAAAACCTGAGGGATCCGGCTCTGTGGTGTGTTTTATATTCGCAACAAGGTTGATGTTTTGATAAATGAATTGATTACTTACCCAACACTCGGGAAGTAAAATTCTTGAAACAAGTTAATCCATTAACAGGCATCGCCTGGGAAATATCGGTGAGTTTTCCTTTCCAACTAGATACGACTTCTTGGTGGAGTCGTATCAACAAGTTTCTACTTGGGGAAAGGGGGAACGAACTTTACGTTTCAGAGTCATGGATTTCATCTGAACTAGGAGTGGCGTAAGTGGTCGAGTGGCGCCGGCCCAGCCTTATTATATTGGCCCAAATGGCCTGGAAGTTCCGCTAAGGCGGTCCATTCCTTAGGAGTTCAGTGTTCGGTTGACAAGTAAATCCGACAGGTTCTCCTCTACATGTAGAAAATGGTGGGGTTGTACTACTACGACTGATCATCGTAAGTGGTCTTCCTGGCGCGGCAAACTCCCGTAATGAGTTCATCATCCAATTGGATAATTTCTGCAACACTACCCAGAGCACTTCGATAGAAAGGCTACGGTTGGGCGATTGTTGAGTGTTGGCAGGGTCAAGTTTTCAAAATGATGTTTACATCAAATGAAGTATCTCGTAACTTCATTTTATTTTGATAATATTTTAAAGATTTAATCTATTCAAATCTTGCCTTATAGTCTCATCTATGTGATGAACTTTTGAAGCTAATTATAACTTGAATGGTGGTAGTTCAAGTAGTATTTGGGAAAGATATAAGTATATTGGGGTATCTTGTAACTTCATCTTTTAAACTTATATCTAATTAATAATTGTCTTATGAATGACAAAGATTTTCAGAAAAACGTTGAGACAAGGTTAGATATATGAGATCACCTTGCAACGATATTTTTTTTATACAGTTATACACTGGGACTTCGTGTATATTGTGCATGGAAGAGGACTTCCAATATTTTGAAAAGTATATATGTATATATATATACTGAATATTTTGCGACTTCATCGCATTAAGATATCAACTTGGTTCATTTCTTTTGACCAAGACTTTCATGAGTACTATGAGAAGGCTCATATATTGTTAATCATTATACATATTATTTTGGTGGGCTTGCTGCTCACCCTTGCTTTCTTCTTTCATCACACAACATCAGATAGACAAGATGAACCGGACCAAGCTCCCGATTCGCAAGAGGTTAGGAGACGTTCCGCAGTTTTCTAGAAGCACCGATGCCGCCATAGCTGAGGTAGGAACTACCAATAGGCTAGGCTTTCAACTTTTGATGTATCAGATTATGTGTATTTATGAATTGTAATAATGGCAAAGAAATGTAAATTTATTCAGAAACCTGTTTAAGGTGTATTGGCATATAATTGTGGAATAAAACGACTTGTGATTATTTTTGGATATTCATCTCTGAGACTATAACTTGTGGTGTGTGTGTTTATTGTGGGGTCACAGTACAGAGTAGTTGATTATTTATTAAGATTGGGTGTTGTTAAGGGAAATGAAACTCGTGACAACCCGGATCCCCGACTCCGGATTTGGGGGTGTTACAGAAATGGTATCAGAGCTAAGCGTTATAAACCTCAGAGATGATGGGACGTTAAGATAATAAGTTCACTAAGATAATAAGAACTCTTGCCAAGTTCATAGTTGGACTACCTAACGTAGTACTGACAGTTAAAACCCTTATGGGAACCCTTATAAATGTAGCGATAGAAGCGTAGTTCGTTATCGTATAGAGTAGCGGGACTCCGAACCCTGAGGTTGAGGAGCAACATTGCGATGATGTTTTATTACTAATTGGAGATCAGATTGTGGATCCAATAGAGCGTCCTAACGCAGGACCGGATGATATTGATATTGAGGATGTAGCGGTTGAGGATGTTGTCCTAGATGGGATTGTTGCTGAGGAGGATCTCGTGGAGGATCCTGACAAGAATGAATAAAGGACCACTGATGAATTGATGACCATGGTTAGGGCAACTCCCAGAGGTAGGATTGGCCGGTCACTACCAGAGGTTCGTTCAAGTTTGTAAAGATAGTAGCCCCTTTAACGCGGCTTACTCGTAAGACTGAGAAGTTCGAATGGACAGAGAAATGCGAGAACAACTTTTAAGAACCAAAGCAAAGGTTGGTGACGTTCCCTATGTTGGCGTTGCCGGATGGAAAATGAGATTTTGTGATTTGTAAGTGACGCTTCGCATAAGGAATTAGGGTGCTTCTTATATAGCACAGCAAGATAATCGCGTCTGCGTCAAGACAATTAAGGGAATTTAAAATTCGATATCCCCACCCATGAGCTTGGGCTCGTGGCAATAGTTTTGCCCTAAAGATTTGAGGCACTACTTGTATGGAGAGAAGTGTGAGATTCACAAACCATAGGAGCTCTAGTACATTCTTACGTAGAAAGAGCTCAACATACGCCAGAGGAGGCGGTTAGAGCTAATCAAGAATTATGATTGGGAGATTCTTTATCATTCGGGGAAAGCCAATATGGTGGCTGATGCCCTTAGTAAAAAGGAGAGACTCAAGATGATAATGTCTTTTGGAGAGTTTATAAGAGATTTTGAGAAAATGGAAATAGTAGTGAAGGTAACCGGAGCCGGTACCGAAAAGCTGTTTGAGATAGCAATACAGCCTGAAGTATTGGAAAAGAACATATTGTGCCAGTAAAAGTGATGAATGAAGGCAGAGAGCCAACAAATAAATATGAGATTAATACCGAGAAAGATGATAAGGGAATAATGAGGTATTCCTATAGAATTTGGGTTCCGAAAGTTCAAGAGCGTAAGGATGAGAACTTAGATGAGAGCCATAGTTTGAGGAATAAGATTTAGAGCAAACCCTGAACGTGATAGTCAGGGAGGTCGCCATCAAGATAGAAGGAACCCATGACATAATGGAGTGGAAAATGAGGATTTTAAATTAAAAGATGACCCCAATTATGGGGAGTAGGATGAAACATTTCATACTAAGGAAACAGAAAGTCGAGTAAGGAAAGGAGACCCGAGACGGTACTCCTATACGGCAATTCATGGACCTGTCTAGACAGAACTTAGACTATTATCCCCAACCACCACCTTGAGGAAACAATGCGATAGGAAATTCTTTCAGGACCTGTAAGTCTCTAAGCTCTCAGAGTTCCAAGGAACAGGTTGACCCAGTCGAGGCAAGAGCCTGGCTAAAGGAAATAGAGGAATCATTTGAGATTCTGAATGATTGACGAATCACAAAAGACTGTTTTTGTCACTTACCCTCCTAAGAGAGAGACCACCCGCTGGTGAAAGGCCAAGGAAGGCACGGAGCAAGAGATTATAATAAACTGATTTAAGTTCAGTCAATTGTTTTCAGGAAAGTACTTCCCAAGGTTATGGAGATAGTGTAAAAGCTTTAGAGCCAGAACAAAGGCAGACGAGTATGATGAATTATGAATCTAAGCTGTAAAAGTTGTTAAGATTCGTTCTGAAGACGCGAATCCAGAATGACGGGATATTTGAAATCAATGCTTATGTTGTGTTGGTTCATGAAATAATGATAAGAGAAAGGAAAATAAAAAGGAATTGAAGTGGAAAGGAATATAAAGGCAACAGAGTTTGAGGAATGATAAGGGAGTTGGGTATGAGGAAACCCTAAAGACTCATATTAATAGAAATAGAAAAGTGGGTAATCGTCCGGATGAGAGTGATTCACCATGAGTTAAATTGATGGTTGAAGGTATAAGAGATACATATATTTTATCCCCTGTAAGTTGGGAAGATTCGAGGAAACCTTGAGATAATTTGAAGGATAAATAATGAGACGCGGATAGACTGAGGAGACAAGAAAGTAAGAAATTAAGAAAATTGGGTGAAGGAAGTGACCTTCAAGAAGGTAAAGTGTAAGACCGGTGGCATGATACCCAGAAAGGGAGACGCCAGATATGAAAGATATCCCAACATTGAGATGACTGTTGAGATAAACAACAAAAGTAAATAAGGAATTATTAAGAAGAAGTTCACGTTGAACATGACCAATATCTTCCAGAACATCCATGTTATCATTACCAAATCAAGAAAGAAAAGTGGATGACCATTGTTATCTTTTGGAGGCCATATGGATTGACCTCAATTTGAATAAGGATGCTATTATGAAGTTAGGTATAGACTATCGAGGGGGGAATGATTGAATAAGACACCCTTATCAGGGATATATGACTTGATTTATCCATGGAAGGATGCATGTACCTTTTAAAGGTGGAATTAAGGATAGAACATCGGTAACTTAAAATGAATCCTCGGGGAATGCATAAAGGTTGGAATTTCACCCTTAATAGGGATAGTATGAGTTTTGACAGTATGAATTGGAAAGGATTAAGGTAATAATAACCTTTAAGGATCAGTGGAGAAATTCTTCAGAAGTATATAGACAATGGTTCTAGTATTAGTAAGTGGTATTTTGATATGCCCTGTATATAGGGAATACAGGAGGAACGAATAAAGGATAACCTTAGAGGTTTTACAAGGAGAAAGGAAATATTCGAAATTCTCAAGAATAAAAATGTTGATAAAGGAAATATGACATAATTATAATGTTGCCAAGTGGGGCACGTGTTAAACCACGAGAAAGTATGGATCGAACCAGTAATGGTCAAAATTGTTCAGGGCAATTAGGACTTAAGATAAAAGATGTTCTAATTATGATTGAGAGTCAGTCATGACAGTGATTAACCTCTAAAGACTGAGGTAATAACTTATGGAAAATGGTGATTTTTTTTTTTACTCATCAGAATTTAAGGAAAGCATTTTCACATAAGCTATGATTGAAATAAGGTAGAAAATTTATTTGGAGATGGTTAAAGTGACATTGACTGTAAGGAAATTTTACTATCAGGAAAGGCCAAAGAGGTGGCCGACACTTTAAAGGTAAGAGGATAATTATAGGCGCTTGTGCCAAAAGAATACAGTGATGATGGTTAAAACTGTGAAGGTTGTATTATGGTTTGGAAGATTGACATTCCTTCTGATGACTGTGCAATACCCAGCCGTAATAGTAGTTGGTAAAGGTTTAATTCGTGTAATCGCCATGAGCGGGCTATCTATCTTAGAAGGTACTATCTTGAGAATGAGCCTGGACCATGTTTCAAAAGGACTAAACGAACCTTTGAGATCAGGAGTGTTCTTCATGAATCAGAAATGGTGATTATGTTACCTCCTTAGAAGGATTTGATACGACATGTATGGACTCCGTATGGTTAGCTATTAAGATTTCATGGAAAGTGAATGATGACAGTGGGTTAGTGGTGGACCATAGTAAGGCAGCAATGATTCTGCGAGTAACGAGCTGATTACAACCGTGAGAGTTGTATTGGAATGGATGTTGAGATTGAGTACCACTAAACGGGTCGTGGTAGTGTATAAGTTATCATTGATAGACTAATTAAGTAGAGTATCTACCTATTGAATATTTATTCCCTCTTATGAAAAGAGAGTCATATTACTATATGAGGAAGGTTGCGGTGCAAGCATAGAACTCTAGTAACGGTGATGTCTAAAATGAGATCCCAGGTTCGATTTTCGAAATCGAGGGAGTTTCAAAGGTGATTGTGTATAAGCTCGAGGAAGAGCATGGGTCCATAGAATGATGGACGGAATAGAAATATTTAGGCATGGGAAATACGATGCTATAATACTTGATGCTGATATAAATACGTATATGTTTTGTTCTCCTATGACAAACCTCTATAGTTCAGAGGTAGGTTCCAAGCCAGATATTTTGTGGCAGTATATTTTTTTTATATATACAATTCTCTTCAGTTCGTTCTTTTCTCTTCTTTTCATTTCATGTAAGTTGAGAAGAACAACCCTTCCAGAAGGGGAGGTATTGCCGAATGACTGTCTATCTGTGTGATAGAAGCCTAGTAGGATACCAACTATTGTTTAATTGCTTGTCAAGTACTAAAGGCTGGCCACCTTCTGTACTAACTATGCGAGATAACAAGTGTTCATGATCATAGTGATCTCTCAATAAATTCTTTTACTTCTATATGAAGGATTAAGCTTTCGAAAATAGAAACAGCTGAAAAAGGAGTAGTAAAGTTATGGTGGTATTCAGAATGGGAACACATTCGTAATACTAAGGTTGACGTGGTTATTAAAAGGTTATAGAACGCTAACGAGCAAAAGTATAACCAGTATAATATTAGGAACGGAAGGTAGTAGCGATTACGAACTCGAAAAGAATGGGTATTGAGAAGCAAAAGCTCTAATGCTAAACGCTATAATGAGAGTCTGTGCAATAGACTTGAAAAAATTTGGAATGATCACTTAACGCGGATTTAGTTATATCACGACAATAGATCATATGTCATTATCGAGGTGTCACCTTATGAGATCCTTGAGGGAAGACAATGTCGATCTCCCTTATGTTAGGATGAAGTTGTAGAGCGCAAGATGCTCGGACCCGCAGTAGTCCAAAGGACCAGGGATATAATAGATCTAATCAGAGGACGACTGGTAGTAGCCAGGAAGGACATAAGAAGTATGTCGATTTGACACGAAAGGACAAAGAATAGGAAGGAGGCAACCTTGTATTGTTAAAAGTATTCCCTTGAAAAGAATTAATGAGATTCGGAAAGAAAGGAAAGCTAAGTCCACCAATTGTTGGACCCTTGGATATATTAAGAAGTATTGGGAAGTTAGCATATGAGCTAGCCTTACCCCAGAACATGTAGCAAGTCATAACGTGTTTCACGTATCAATGTTAAGGAAGTGTAATTCGGATGCCAGATAAATAGGGGCATAGGAGCGCATAGACATGCAACCAGACGTAACCTATATGGAGCAACCAGGAAGGGTATAGATTAAGAAGGAACGAGTGCTTAGGAGAAGGGTTATCAAACTAGTAAGAGTTTGATGGTAGAACCACAATGTGGGAAAATTGACTTGAGAGTTAGAAAATGCAATACTAAGAAAGTATCCCTATTCATTTTTATCTGATTCCGGGACGGAATCCTTTTAAGGAGGGGAGACTGTAATAACCCCAATTTTTGGGAATTTTTTTTTTTGAAACCCTTATGAATAGTGTTTTTGCTGATTGATAAAATTTTTCATGCCACACTATGTAGGGGTTCTGATATGGATATTCTGAGGTTTTATTAGTACTCTATATGGTATATAAGTGTATGCAAAGATCGTCAGAATCCAATTCCGAACACTTTGATTTTTCCCGGAAATACACTAGATACGGAGAGAATTGAGTATAAGGTAACAGGATAAAAAGGATTTAAATTAAAGGATTATAATAGAGGATCATAAAAAGGAATATAATGTATTGAGAAAGGTTAAGGGAACCTAAGTAATAAGATCCCGGGTATGATCCCTCAAACGATAAACGAAAACGAAAGTTAAGCGAACCGTATAACAGATCAGCGGTCATTAGGCAAACAATTAGAAGCTAATCAAAGAGATTAGAAGGGATGATGACATAGCAATGTGACATAAGCATGACATAAGGGGAAGGAGATGTGGTTGATTTAAAACCACACAAAGTCAAGGCTAGAAAAGTAATTAACCAAAAACAAGACAAAAAGCAACCAACCAAGCCAAAACATTTCATTTTCATCAAAAAACACAAAACCCCCATTTTCTTCTTCAAGCTCTCGGCCTCTTTTCTTAAAAAATGAAAGTCCAAGCTCCTCCACTTACTATTTAGCAAGGTAATTATCCTAGCTTCTCCTAGTTAAGTTACATACTTCCTATAAGTTTAAGCTTCTAATTCCAAGCAAATCTTTTTCTATAAATCAAGAAAGAAGATGGTGAATAGTACTTTCTTGAAATTAATTTTTGTGTTCTTGATTTCTTTGAAAGAACAAGCTTGTAGGAGGTTAGATTAAGGCTTCCATGGGCATTCCAAGGATCTTTCATGGATTAAAAGCTTCAAGGAAGGTAAAACTCTTCATGATCTTAGCTTTAAGTTTTGTTGTTTAGATTTCCTAATGTTTAGATGAAGGGTTAGGGTAATGGGTGTGTAATCATGTTAAAGCTTGTTATGAGTATTTTAGTTGGTGAGAGGCATGATTATTGTGTGTTTAGAGATTGGTTGATTTTGTGATATTTTTGGAGTTGGAAATCTTGGTTAATTAGTCAATGAACTTAAGTAAAACTTTTAGTTCATAATTGAGAAATAAGTATGAATTGGTAACATTGATTTGATGGGGCTGTTGGAGTGTGTTTTGGATGGATGTTGGTTGTATGATTGATTTGGGGTTGAATTGTGGTTGGTTTTGAATGGTTTAAATTTGGGAAATCACGTAAACATAGCCGTCGTAACGTCCGATTTTCTTTAGACTGTTTTTGTTCATAACATTAGGACCCGAGAACCCCCTTCTAGATTATGACCATTGCCATGTCTAGATAGCTCGTGTTACAAGCTTCGTTTTGATATGTGGTTCGTTCGATTCCGATGCACGGTTTAGGAGAAACGACCGTTTTAAGTAACGGCATTTCGCGAACGAAACATTTCCCCTCGCCTTACTTTGAAACATAGGTTAAAGGCCAAAAAGGGTTAATTAATGTATGAAACATTTATGGTAAGTGTGTTAGGCAGTTGGTAAGACACTCGCGAAGGAATCGCCTTAAAACTCGTAAAGGTTAAATTATTAAAAAATGGTGGAGCCGAGGGTACTCGAGTGACTTAAGAGAATCAGTAAGCACAAAACGAGCGTTAGAGTCTGAGTTGGCTAGAGTATAGATTTACAAGTGACTTTGGTTTAATTCCAACTTATTTGTTGTTTATAGGTTACCAGACTCGTCCCGAGCCTTTTTCACCCCAAGTTGCTCAGGCAAGTTTTCTATCCGTTATACTGTTGTTGTGATGTATATATGTATATGCATTATCTTGCGATAGATGCATGTTGGTTAATTAGCAAATGTTGCGATATATTGAAGCATGCTGATATGGTATATATATGCATGCCTGTTTCGTATTCTTGCCAAATATATCTGTTGGTTCAGTTGATAATACCTATGCTAGAGAATAGCAGTAATTTGCATATACCCTTAGTATAGGGACCCAAAGGTGAAAACATTTTCTAAAACCGGGAGTCGAGGATCCCGAGTAGATTTTATATATATATTTA
Organism: Apium graveolens; assembly: GCF_009905375.1. Taxonomy (NCBI): domain Eukaryota; kingdom Viridiplantae; phylum Streptophyta; class Magnoliopsida; order Apiales; family Apiaceae; genus Apium; species Apium graveolens. The sequence continues at coordinate 114,047,484 of NC_133653.1, forward strand.
TATATATATGTTTATAGTTTTCAAAACTATTAATCGAATAAGGTTTATTCGATAACTTGATTTTATTAATGAATATTATCTTGAATATTCATTCGAGGACTTATGACTCCTTTATATTATTTATTGAATATTACTTGGATATTCATTTGAGGATGTATGACTCCTTTATTTTATTTAATGAATATTATTTATAATATTCATTCGTGGTATTATGACTCAGCTTATTTTATTTATTGAATATTATTTGAATATTCATTTGAGGATCTATGACTCCGATTATTTGCTGAGATATATTCTTTATTTTATTAAAGAATAAGGTGTCGATAATCAAACTCACTTTTGATTATTTAAATAAAGATAGTACTTTCGTATAAGTATATCTTTGGTTATTTAATATTCATTTCAAGTATAAGTTTTAAAACTTCTACTTCAATTATTTTTATAAAGATTATTCTTTATGGGAATATTATTTAAATAATAATATTCAGATATTTTCTAATATATTGGGACTGATTTACCTTGTTAAATCAGCATCACTCCAAACATTCTTAAAAATGTTTTGCGAGTCTTCAAAATGATTTTTAAAAGTTAGAGCGGATCCCAAAACTCATTTTTATATTTAAGATCCTCCTTTCGAAGGGGATTTAAATACTCGCTCAAAACCTGAGGGATCCGGCTCTGTGGTGTGTTTTATATTCGCAACAAGGTTGATGTTTTGATAAATGAATTGATTACTTACCCAACACTCGGGAAGTAAAATTCTTGAAACAAGTTAATCCATTAACAGGCATCGCCTGGGAAATATCGGTGAGTTTTCCTTTCCAACTAGATACGACTTCTTGGTGGAGTCGTATCAACAAGTTTCTACTTGGGGAAAGGGGGAACGAGCTTTACGTTTCAGAGTCATGGATTTCATCTGAACTAGGAGTGGCGTAAGTGGTCGAGTGGCGCCGGCCCAGCCTTATTATATTGGCCCAAATGGCCTGGAAGTTCCGCTAAGGCGGTCCATTCCTTAGGAGTTCAGTGTTCGGTTGACAAGTAAATCCGACAGGTTCTCCTCTACATGTAGAAAATGGTGGGGTTGTACTACTACGACTGATCATCGTAAGTGGTCTTCCTGGCGCGGCAAACTCCCGTAATGAGTTCATCATCCAATTGGATAATTTCTGCAACACTACCCAGAGCACTTCGATAGAAAGGCTACGGTTGGGCGATTGTTGAGTGTTGGCAGGGTCAAGTTTTCAAAATGATGTTTACATCAAATGAAGTATCTCGTAACTTCATTTTATTTTGATAATATTTTAAAGATTTAATCTATTCAAATCTTGCCTTATAGTCTCATCTATGTGATGAACTTTTGAAGCTAATTATAACTTGAATGGTGGTAGTTCAAGTAGTATTTGGGAAAGATATAAGTATATTGGGGTATCTTGTAACTTCATCTTTTAAACTTATATCTAATTAATAATTGTCTTATGAATGACAAAGATTTTCAGAAAAACGTTGAGACAAGGTTAGATATATGAGATCACCTTGCAACGATATTTTTTTTATACAGTTATACACTGGGACTTCGTGTATATTGTGCATGGAAGAGGACTTCCAATATTTTGAAAAGTATATATGTATATATATATACTGAATATTTTGCGACTTCATCGCATTAAGATATCAACTTGGTTCATTTCTTTTGACCAAGACTTTCATGAGTACTATGAGAAGGCTCATATATTGTTAATCATTATACATATTATTTTGGTGGGCTTGCTGCTCACCCTTGCTTTCTTCTTTCATCACACAACATCAGATAGACAAGATGAACCGGACCAAGCTCCCGATTCGCAAGAGGTTAGGAGACGTTCCGCAGTTTTCTAGAAGCACCGATGCCGCCATAGCTGAGGTAGGAACTACCAATAGGCTAGGCTTTCAACTTTTGATGTATCAGATTATGTGTATTTATGAATTGTAATAATGGCAAAGAAATGTAAATTTATTCAGAAACCTGTTTAAGGTGTATTGGCATATAATTGTGGAATAAAACGACTTGTGATTATTTTTGGATATTCATCTCTGAGACTATAACTTGTGGTGTGTGTGTTTATGTGGGGTCACAGTACAGAGTAGTTGATTATTTATTAAGATTGGGTGTTGTTAAGGGAAATGAAACGCGTGACAACCCGGATCCCCGACTCCGGATTTGGGGGTGTTACAAATGTCAAATGCTATAACTTTGGTGAGAAAGGCCACATATCTCCTGATTGCAAGAAAGTGAAGAGTGACAAAGGCAAGGCTCTTGTCACAAAGAAGAAAAGCTGGACAGACACTTCAGATTCTGTAAGGCACATGCCATAGCCTATTTGTACATTCGAGGATTTAACTCAACTCAAATAAGAATGTAACAAGTAAATAGTGGATCTACCGTCAAAGAGATCTCGCAAAGTAATATCTGTCAAAGGATTCAGAGACAACGTTCATCTACAGACTTGAGGAATTAATTCACTAGAAGAAGTTCAAGAAATTGATCATGCCTCAGTCATATAAATCAAGATTGTGGATTTAATCAAGTGACAGAGATCTCGTCAGGGTATCAATTAATTACAAGGATTTAATCTGAAGAAAATCAAGAGTATCAAGGTCAAGGCTTGAAGAAACGTCACGAAAGTTAGTCACTCATGAACCAGACAGTACATCGAGTGTCAACATTGAAGTGGTGGAATTGATTCATAATTGACAGTGATTTTCAGAAGATTTTCAGAAGATTTTCAGAAAAATGGTTGCTGCTCAAGATTAGTATTAATTCTCTATTAATTAATTAAGTCATATAATTTAATTAAGAAAATAAATTATATCTGCAAAGATTAATTTATTGATTAATTGAATTAATTGATTAATTAATTCAGAATTAATATTAACGATTTTCAGAATTTAAATTGGATTAAAATCTATTTAAATTCAACAAGACAATCTGATTGTACTAATATGACAATCAGTATGACAATTGATAGTCATACCGAAAGTCATGCTAGTACAAATAATTATCTTGCCGAAAGTTACAGTGGGAGGAGGATAGTCTTTCTAGTTCATTCTGATAGTCTTGCTAGTTCATTTGATAGTCCTACCAAAAGTCTTGCTAGCTGTTGGGATTGTCTTGCTGAGCTCAGGATTGTCATTCCAGTTCATTCCATTTTGTTGACTGATTAAAAAGACCGAAGCAGCCATTCAACAAATACACACAGAACACAAGTCAAAAACAAGTACACAACAGAAAAGAAAAAGAAGATAATATTTCATCCTTCATCTGCATACTTCAAGATCATAATTTCTAGTTTGTAAAGTTAAATCCAATCAACTAGAAATCATTCTCTTGTTCTTGTGTAACTATCTAGCGGATCAAAATCCCTAGAACTTAATCTCAAATTACGTTTAGCATTTTAATCTTTTTATTGCAAAAATAGAAAAAGTTTATGTCGAATTTATTCTAGATTTGTGATAATTAATTTGTGATTAATTCCTTGTAATCGATACCGTTGTTGTAACACCCTTCAAGTTTAATAATATTCTTATTTAACTTGAATTTTGTTTCACATTTTTTATTCCGCATTTAATTCGATTATTCGGTACTATTTGTATTCAACCCCCCCTTCTACAAACACATTGGGACCTAACAATTGGTATCAGAGCCTTCTGATTAACGAACAAATCAAGATCCAAGACTTTTATGATTTTTCAACTCCTTGAATTTTTATTTATTCAAAAATTCATAATGACTTCACAAAAAGTTGGAACCGTTAAACTTCCACTATTTGACAAAGAAAATTATATCATGTGGAAGAAGAAGATGCTCTTGTTTTTACAAGTTGCAAATCCCAAATATCTGAACTTGTTAAAGAAGGGTCCAACAACTCCAATGGTTATTGAACCAGAGGTGATAGTAGATGATGTTGTGATTACCAAAGCTAGAACCTATCCAAAAGAGCCTGAGGATTTTTCTCCTGCTGAAAAAGAAGAAGCCTCCTTGGATGCCAGCCTTTAGTTAATTTTAGTTGATTCCCTCGATCCCTTAATGAACAGACATGTGATGAACTGTAAAAATTCCAAACACATCTGGGAAACTATTGAGGTGATTAATGAAGGTACAGAGGAAGTTAGGGAGAACAAGTTGGAGATCCTAACCTCTGAGTATGAACATTTTATATCAAATCCAGGAGAAGGAATTACTGAAGTGTTTGAAAGGTACAATGCGTTGATCAACAACCTAAACATAAATGGGAAATATTATTCAATCAGGGAGGTCAACAAAAAGTTCCTTTTAACACTGCCAACTCATCTTGAACATAGAATCACTGCCATTAGAGAAGCTAGAGATCTGAGTGAGATTTCTTTGGATAGACTCTATGGTGTGTTAAAAACCTATGAGTTGGAGCAGATTCAGCAGAAGGAAGTCTACGGGAAAGATAAAATGGTCAGCACATCTACTGCTCTTGTAGATGAAGGTCAACAACAACAACAATCTCAACAGCCGGAAAGAATGGTACAGTATTCCAAGGCTGAGGAAAATGTATTAGTAGCAGAATATGATCCTCCTACTACAAATCAATCAAGTGATGATTTTTATTCCTTGGAAGAGCTGGAGCAATTGGAAGATGAGTCAATGGCCCAAATTGTCAAGAGATTCTCCAATGTCAGATTCAAGAGAAATCCCAAGTTCAAGTACAAGTCCAACTACAACAAATTCCAGAAAGGTGGATCTTCATCCTCTAACACCAGCAGTGGTGGATACAAAACAGGGATGGTTGATCGGAGCACCATTAGATTCTATAACTGCAATGAGTTGGGACACTTTGCCACAGAATGTAGGAAGTCAAAGCAAGTAAGGAAGAACTCTTATGATTCAAATCTGAAGAGTAACTCTGAAAGGGCTTATCTGGCAAAGGGAAGAAGTTGGGATGATACTGATAGTGAAGATGAAGAAGAAGGGAATCTTGCTCTTATGGCTATTGATGAAAAAGCTTCATCGTCAAGAAAAGAGGTAAAATATACTGATGCTGAATTAATTTATCATCTAGGAGGTAACTTAGATTGTGCTCGTCGTGATAATGAACTGTTAAGTTTACAGATCAAAGACCTTGAGAAAGAGGTCAATGAATTAAGACTTGTGCATATTAATCAAGATAAGTTAAAAGAACATGTATCTTTTCTAGAGAATAGAGTTGACTGTTATAGAAAACTCGAAACTATTCTCAAAGACAAGATCACCGGTCTTGAGACTGAGGTTAGAGCCTACTTCAATTCTTGTTCGAAGGCTAAAGAGTTCTACAGTAAGCAAGCTGTTAATCAAACATCTAGAATAGGTTATGATTACAATGTTGCTATTGGAGAATTAGGCATAAACTCCCCTCCTCATGTCTGTGCTAAAGGGAGGGAAGTACCACATGTGCTTAAGGGTGTTGATGAACCCCTCTATAAAGCATCAATTGTTGAACCATTTGATGCGACCTCTTCTGTTATTCAGGAAGAAATACGTGCTGAAGATCATGCTAATGAGAAGGTTATTTCCAAGTCAAGTGTGTCAAAAGTTCCAGTCAAAGTTGTAAAAGCAACTGAGACTAACTCAGACACACATGAGTTGGATAACAAAAATGACATGTCTACCATGCATAAATTGCCTGCTGTTAATATCTCTCATAAAGCATGTGGTGTTTCTAATTGTATGTCTTTTGCTTTTAATATGATGTATGCTTATTTTAATGGTAAGCATGTTTCTAATGATAAGACTACTCCTTGTCAGCATGTGAATAACAAGACGCATGATAGGTCTAAGACTGCTAGTCCCTCTAAGGCTAGAAAGGAGGCATTTGTGCCAAAGCCTAAACAGAAATTTGTTAAGGCTGTTTACAAGGTCAAATGTTCAGTCATTGAGAAAGTTGAGACCATTAGAGTTAAAAATGTTGTTTTGCCTGACAAAGGACAATTCTATAAGTATGTCGGGCCCAACCAAGTTTGGGTTCCGAAGAAGGTCTAATCCATTTGAAGTGCAGGGCATTAAACAGGTGGAACCGGTAGTGTGGATTCTTGACAGTGGATCATCAAGACATATGACCGGAGATAGAGCCCTGCTATCAAATGTGGTTGAGAAAGCTGGCCCACTGATTACCTTTGGAGATAACAGCAAAGGTTTATCTGAGGGATATGGCTATTTGCGAGCTGGGAATGTTATCATTGAAAATTTGTATATTGTGCTAGGTTATTATCAGGAAGGAGTATCTAACATATATCACCAGTGACGAGACTTGAGAATACTATGACATATCAGGCACCTACTGCACATTACACTTGGAATTGGACTCTAGTAAGATGTGTACAAGTGTACTCCTGGTTGGTCAGTCAAAAGAGGAAGTCAATGCACCACAGTTCATGGACTTTGCACCTGTAGATCTATTGGACTATGCAATCTCTTCTTCACAATCTCACTTCAGGTTGGTATGAACTAGTGTACTACTCAAGCAATCGTCAAGGACATGGTATGACACTCTAACTGAAGTTATAATTTTATATGAACTATTAGAGTCGTCATATTTCTCTTATCACTAGGCACAAACATATTGTTTTATATGTGCAGTGAGTTTTAGGAGAAAATCAAACTTTTTTCTACATTAGTGATTTCTTATTTCATGTAAAATCCTTTGAAATCACTATTGTACATCATCTCTCTCAAAAGATTAAATTTATAATTTTCATTCATTATATATCTTAGGTACATTTTATCTCTCTATTTGCCATATGTTCTGTGATACAGGTTCAGTCTCAAATGACTTTCTTTCATTGACAGTCATGAGGTTGAAAACCCACAACTTCTATCCCAGACTGTAAAGACAAACACAGAAACAGAACCAACCAACACTCTCTTACCACTAAATGTAGTATGAATGAGCATGAGGGAGATAGTGCCTTAGTGCACCACATAAGGAAGGTTCTGTAGTCAACCCAGTAGCTCTGTCTCCTACATAGATGAGTAGTATTTAAACCGAGACAACTGCTAGCTCCTATACATCTTTTCAAAAAGATGTAATGGCTGAAAAGGCACAAAAACAGTTACTAGATTCATTCTCTCAACAGGGTGCGTCTATTCAAATTTGCCTGTCGGCCAAGGTATCCGATGTAGTGTCACCACTTCAAACATAAACAATTCTTGATGCACAAGGAGAGGTCACACACACAAAGGATGAGTTGACGGAAACAAGAGTTTTGACCATTTTAAGGTCAGATTCGATTGTTCAAGGTTCGTTAATGGACCAATTGCCTTTATAGGTGTTAGGAGAGGATACTGATCCAAAAGCCATATGTCAGTGGTCAGTGTCTACCTCCCCAGGCTTAAATCCCCTGAATGCATCTGCGGATAGTGGATCTGACATAGGTGCAGATCGACAACTTGTTGACAATGATTCAGATATTACCTGATGAGTCACAAGGAAATGTCTTCACAGACATTAGAAGGGAACTTTGATCTTTATGCTAATTTCGTTGGATCATTGTTTACCTTCCCAGAATTCAAATCTGGAACCCTAAAAGGGAAACTAGCAACTTGTAGATTATGACTCAGATTCATCTGACGAGTTTAACAAGGATGGGGATTTGCGAACTCCCATTGCACCACCTGTGACCTCCTTAAGGATGGCTAAGGTGATTTTCCTTGCAGGTACAGCTGAAGTTTGGAGCTATGAGAGGAGTGATACACTTGTGAGAATGAGTGTAAACACGAGTGGAGAGAAGAGTGAAACACATGTGAGGTACACTAAATAGAATCACACACTCGCAGTGAGGAAGAAAAAGAAACTACTTGTTATTTCTTTTCCAACCAAGTGATATATGAGAACTCCTTCAGACGACGGCATACGTTCCTTCTTTAAGGGGGAGATAAAAGCTTAAGTAATAGTTGAGAGGAGTCCTCAACTAGGGGGAGAAATAGCAGGGAGGAAGAAAAAGATCCTACATATGTACACTACACCACACCATTGTTGCTTGTAACTATGGATCCTATTGTACGGGAGAGGTGGTAAACACAAGGTGATTTTCTAGTAAGGGAAGAAGCTGTTTTTCAAAAGGGGAGTACCATTGGTTTTTATCTGCGGATCCTATTGTACGGGAGAGGTGGTAAATGAAGGTGATCTTCTTTAATCAGTTGATTCTCATAGGGGGAGAAGCAAGAGAGATATGCGCTTCTCAACAGGAAATGTGGTTGTACAAATGAAGATAAAACTACTTGAAGATATGTTCTGTCGAGAGGAACATCTATTTGGAATCTGGAAAAGGTTAAATGTTATCCAGAACTTTTCTGCTATTTACTTTGCATTTCTATTTATATATTTTTCTTATTTGTTAGTTGAGTTATCCTCTAGGTATTTGTGTGTTATTGTCTAACAAACAAATAGGGGGAGATTGTAAGGCACATGTCATAGCCTATTTGTACATTCGAGGATTTAACTCAACTCAAATAAGAATGTAATAAGTAAATAGTGGATCTACCGTCAAAGAGATCTCACAAAGTAATATCTGTCAAAGGATTCAGAGACAAGGTTCATCTACAGACTTGAGGAATTAATTCACTGGAAGAAGTTCAAGAAATTGATCATGCCTCAGTGATATAAATCAAGATTGTGGATTTAATCAAGTGACAGAGATCTCGTCAGGGTATCAATTAATTACAAGGATTTAGTCTGAAGAAAATCAAGAGTATAAAGGTCAAGGCTTGAAGAAATGTCACGGAAGTTAGTCACTCATGAACCAGACAGTACATCGAGTGTCAACATTAAAGTGTTGGAATTGATTCATAATTGACAGTGATTTTTAGAAGATTTTCAGAAGAATGGTTGATGCTCAAGATTAGTATTAATTCTCTATTAATTAATTAAGTCATATAATTTAATTAAGAAAATAAATTATATCTGCAAAGATTAATTTATTGATTAATTAAATTAATTGATTAATTAATTCAGAATTAATATTAAGGATTTTCAGAATTTAAATTGGATTAAAATCTATTTAAATTCAACAAGACAATTTGATTGTACTAATATGACAATCAGTATGACAATTGATAGTCATACCGAAAGTCATGCTAGTACAAATAATTGTCTTGCCGAAAGTTACACTGGGAGGAGGATAGTCTTGCTAGTTCATTCTGATAGTCTTGCTAGTTCATTTGATAGTCCTACCGAAAGTCTTGCTAGCTGTTGGGATTATCTTGCTGAGCTCAGGATTGTCTTGCTGAGCTCAGGATTGTCATTCCAGTTCATTCCATTCTGTTGATTCATTAAAAAGACAGAAGCAGCCATTCAACAAATACACACAGAACACAAGTCAAAAACAAGAACACAGCAGAAAGGAAAAAGAAGATAATATTTCATCCTTCATCTGCATACTTCAAGATCATAATTTCTAGTTTGTAAAGTTAAATCCAATCAACTAGAAATCATTCTCTTGTTTTTGTGTAACTATCTAGCGGATCAAAATCCCTAGAACTTAATCTCAAATTGCGTTTAGCATTTGAATCTTTTTATTGCAAAAATAAAAAAAGTTCATGTCGAATTTATTCTAGATTTGTGATAATTAATTTGAGATTAATTCTTTGTAATCGATACCGTTGTTGTAACACCCTTCAAGTTTAATAATATTCTTATTTAACTTGAATTTTGTTTCACATTTTTATTCCGCATTTAATTCGATTATTCGGTACTGTTTGTATTCAACCCCCCCTTCTAAAAACACATTGGGACCTAACAGATTCTGAAAGTGAGGAGAACTATGCCTTGATGGCAAAAGCTGATATGGCAAATGCTGATAGCAGTTCTGAAGCTGCTGAGTTAAAGGTACCTCAAACTACTTATGCTTTTCATACTGATGATATTAATGAGTTGAGAAGATATCTTAAAACCATGTTCATTAGTTATAGAGATCAAACTTTAACATGTAAAAGATTAACTTCTGAAAATCTTGCTTGTAAAAAGAGGAATGATTATTTAGAAAAAGAGTTAGTCATGTTCCATCAAACTCAGAAAGATAGAGATGATGTTTTCTATGTTAGGGATGAAGTACTTAAAATGAATGAATCTCTAAAGACTAAGTTAGAAAAGGAAAGAGAGATTATCAGGACTTGGACTAACTCTGGCAGAACAGCTCAGAATTTGTTAAGTAGTGGAAACTGGAAAGAGGGCTTAGGTTATGGAGATGACAAGAATGATAAAGGAACTGTAGAAATTAAGCCTATAGTTGTTAAACAAAAGACAAAGTTAAAACATGTTAAGTTTGTAGCTGTAAAGTCTGATACTGAGAAATCAGAAGTTAAAGAGGAATTAACTTCTGACAAACTAAAACAGGAAAAGACAACTAAAGTAAACGTAGGCTTAATGACAAAGAAGCAGCTTAAGTATAAGCTGAAAGAAGTTAAGAATGTAAACAAGGTAAAGTCACCTAGAAAAAATAGGAATGGAAATGAATGGGGAAAATAAAAGCAATGATTATAAGCCTGTTCCTAATGCTCCTAGAAAAACATGTCATAACTGTGGAAGTTCTAACCATCTGGCTTCTTTTTGCTGGAAGAATAAGAACATAAACTCCTTACCTTTAAAGTCAGGAGTTAAGAGTCAGTCTGTTAGATATAGGCCACAAAATCCTTGTTTTCATTGTGGTAGTTTATGGCATTCCATTTATACTTGTAAGGAATATCATAGTTTGTACTATGATTATTATCAAATAAAACCTTCTTTAAAGAAAGTTAGCATTGTTCCTTCTAGTGTAAGTTCTGATACAAAGTCTGATAGTATAAATGCTGATAAGAAAAATGTTAACATAAACTCTTATGCTAAATCCGCTGTAAATGTTAACAAACTTAATAAGGCCAAAGGATCCAAGCAAGTCTGGGTCCTTAAAACTAATCATTAGTGGTCTTTGTGATTGCAGGGCAACAGGAAAAATATCCTAGTTCTAGACAGTGGATGCTCAGGACATATGACTGGAAATAAAGCCCTGCTATCAGACTTTGTGGAGAAGGCTTACCCAAGTGTTTCTTATGGAGATGGCAACATTGGAAAAACATTGGGATATGGCAATATCAATCTTGGGAATGTCATCATTAAAGAAGTAGCTCTGGTCTCAGGACTTAAACACAATCTGTTGAGTGTTAGTCAAATCTGTAACAGAGGTTATCATGTGGATTTCTTTGAAGAACAATATGAAGTTGTAAGCAAATCTACAATCAAAGTTGTTTTGAAAGGATACAGGCATGGTAACATTTATAAAGCAAAGCTTTCAATAAGTACTGATGGTTCTGCAATCTGTCTGTTGAGTAGAGAATCAATTGAAGAAAGTTGGAATTGGCACAAAAAACTCTCTCATTTAAATTTCAACAATATAAATGAATTAGTCAAGAAAGATCTTGTGAGAGGACTGCCAAAATTAGTATTTGCTTCTGATGGCCTTTGTGATTCATGTCAGAAGGCAAAACAAAGAAAATCTTCATTCAAGAGCAAGACTGAATCATCAATTCTTGAGCCTTATCACCTAGTACATGTAGATCTATTTGGTCCAGTGAATGTCATGTCTATTACAAAGAAGAAATATGATATGGTCATAGTAGATAAGTTCACTAGATACACCTGGGTCTATTTCTTGCACATAAAAAATGAAGCTGCATCTATCTTGATTGATCATGTCAAACAACTGGATAAATTGGTCAAAGATTCTGTGAAGATAATAAGAAGTAAAAATGGCACTGAGTTCAAGAATTTGATCATGGAAGAGTTCTAACACCCTCCAAATCCGGGGTATAGATTTGGGGCATTATTAATAACAACTACAAACTAGACCTGCACAAGCGGAATATAAATATGATAATTACCCCGAACTACTGCTACTCAGGATCTTTTAAGGTTAAGAGTTGAAAACAAGAACCACACACTAACTTTATTACAAACCCAAATAAAAACAATCTGTCTCAAGAACTCTCTTTGTTACAAAACTTTATTCTATCTACATTCTCACCACACAACTTTTATTCAAACCACACAAAACTTTTATTCAACCCAACATTACTACTTATCCTGTCACACCTGATCTGGTAACTCAAAGCTCTCTTCGGGAATTGGAAGGAACACTCTTGGTATAAGAGGGTCCCGCTGCTTGACTCACTTCTTGACTATGCGGGTCCTGATGGGTTTCATTCTCTACCTTAACTGTAAAATAATAGGAATAACAATAAAAAGGGATGAGCCAAAATTGCTCAACAAGCCTGCAACAATATATATGTATAGTATAAAGAGTGAAGATTAAGTGAACCAATAAGCTGCTGGTTTGAACAACCATCTGTATCTGTATAGGATAATAATTTGCCAAAACTAGCGAATACCAAATGAACAAGACTGGAAACAAGAACCAACATATGTATTATAACCTGCTGATCAGTCAGAATACAGTGCGGATCTATACCCAACTGCATAGACCCAACCAACATAAGGAGTACTCAGGCAACTATGGCCTATTAATTAAAGGTCTGGGTAAAACCCAGCCCATATAGTAACCATCCAGTCCAAAGCGTAGCATCCGGAACAATCGGAATGCTTTTGATGTATCCCAATACCAGGATATATCAAAGTATATGTAACAAGGGTAAAAGTATAGGAATACGAATAAAGGATTCAATAAATTGGGAGAAATCAAGAATCGAAGTGAAATAGAAACAAGATTCAATAATTGCGTAACAGTGTATATGAACAAAATTTATCAAAGATAACTGATATGGGAAAATGAGATATAATTCCCTATTCTGAATTTAGAATAGGGGAAAACTTGCATTGCGCGTACTTAACCTGGTTCAACTCACCGCCTTCTGTCCCTAGCCTGATCGGCCTTGCTGACACTGAACCAATCATAGAAAGATAGTCGTTTAGATAACTTACTATATACGTGTATCTCGAATTAATACTACGTAACCTTATCAGTCTACCCATGTATTTCTATCTAACTCACATAAATACACATATAATTATATAGCATGTAAGGTTCATATAACCACGTAAAGCACATAGCACATAAAGCACATAATTAATTTTTGGACTTATAAATATTTTTGGAATCGATACTAGACTCATATCTATGTTAACTAGCCCTATCTGATTTTATTGCAATTTTTCGGGATTTATTTGACGCAATTATACCCCTATTAGGGTCTATAAACCATTAACTAACACAAGACCACTCTCTTCTGGAAGAAATTATAACTTACAATTATATTTATTGGATTTGTTTCATTTTTCCGAGTCTAGGGGTCTTCGTTTCCCTCAAATCGGACTAACGGTTTAATTATTATGAATTAAACAAGATTTAAATAATTAATAATTAATTATAAATAATTAATTATAATTGAATAATCCTTAATTATATTTTTTAAATAATTAATTAATAATTATTGTATTTTAAAATAATTAATCCCTAATTATTAGGATTAATTACAACTCATTACAATTATTTACAAATTATTATTACTTACTCGATTAGATCGATTATTTATAAATAAACAATCGATACAACTAACTGATACGCTATTTATCGAATAAATACTAATTACTCGAATTATAATCTAACTCAACGATTAACTACTCGTATAAATACGAGCTACTCACGATCCTCACATAATTATCGAACCATTATATTATTATTGTAACTTATACGATTCGTTAATCAATTAATTATTTGTATTTAATTATATGATACAAACAATTATTACGACATTCTTCGAATAATTATAGCTCGAATAATAATTTTTTAATTATCGAATCACTACTCGTATAAATACGAGTTACTCGAAATATTATCTAATTATCGGATTATTAATCATATTATTTAATCCTTATTTATTAATTAATTACCTAATTATTAATTAATTACCTAATTATTAATTAATTAGATAACTAATAAATAATTAAATAATTAATTAAATAATTAAATTCGAATTTATAATTTAATAAAATAATTTAGAAATTAATTAAAATATTTTTCAGAATTTAAAACTGATTTTTATTTAATTTTTAGAATTAATAAAACTAATTTCTGATTTTAGAAAAATAAGATAAATATTAAAGTTTCAGAAACACAACAACAGGTTTCAGGGTTAGGGTTTTTAGGATCAAACCCGGGTCGAAACCGGGTTGGAAACCGGGTCGAACCCGGGTTGCGAAGAACGTGGCCGGCCGGACGGAAACCCGACGCCGACGGGCTGATTTTTCCGACGATTCGAACGGCGAACCACCAACACAATTCCAGGCTCGTTCTGCTCCGTTTTCTCCTCGCCAAAGCTTCGAGACCAACCCCAGCCTATCTCCTCCTTCGTTCAGCGACCACGACGCCGGAAATGCAAGAAAAGCGGCGGCGGCGCCGCTTTCCGGCAAGCACAAAACAGACACCAACAGGAACGAAACCGGTGTCGTTCGATTCCTTACTCGACGATCTACACTCTCAGGGCAATCAAAACAGCTAACAAACACTCAATCGAAAAACCCGAATTCAAGCAATAATCCGAAAATTACGAAATTAAAAACAAGAAATCAAACAACAAAACCGATTACATAATCGAAAACTACAATAAATCAGCTTCAAAATGAATACTTACATGACTGATTTGGTTAACAGAATCACGATCAAAATCCGATTTGATTCTCTGCCCTGTTCTTCACCCACAAACCCTAATTCCTAATTTTCTGAATTTTCTGATTTTTTTTATAATTAATTAACTAGTTAATTACCAATAATTAACTATTTATATTTATGCAAAATAATACCCCCAAATAAAATTAAGGGGCTAATTACACTCCTAATAAAATTATTTGGCCCCAATTTTTATAATTTTTAGGTATTAATAATGAATTTTTAAATATCCAATAAATACAAAATTAATGCTAAAAATTCCCAAAAATTGTGAATATTACAAAAATGCAAAGAAAAATGATGTATAATAATTTCATGTTCATATAAAAATAAAAATGTGATTTTTATGGGGGTTTTTGGTACCCGAAGGGGTCCGGAAAAGTCGTTTTTCGCGAAAAAGGTAAATTTGTAAAACGTCTAGGGGTTAAGCGATATGGTATAGGCATTTTTGGCAAAATAGGGCCAATGATTTTGTTTGAAATACGGGCTTTTAAAACATGGTTTTGAGCTGTACGGGTTTTGATATAAAATATATAACTTACGATAAAACACTCAATAAATATCCAAAACACGTTTGAATGAAAACAGACAACACGTAATAGATAGCAGTTAGGGTTTAATGACTCAACACATTTAATCACATAATAATACACATAATTTATCTTTATTATGATATAATACAAGCGTAATTTCTCGGTCGTTACATTCTCCCTCCCTTAACAGGATTCTGTCCTCAGAATCATACTATGTAAATAACTGAGGATACTTTTCTAACATTTCACTCTCGAGCTCCCAGGTTGATTCTTCAACCACTGGGTTTCTCCACAAAACTTTCACTAATGACACAGACTTATTTCTTAATACCCTCTCTTGTCGATCTAGAATTCTTATCGGTTGTTCTACATACGATAAATCTGCCTGAAGTTCTATTGGTTCATACTCTATTACATGCCTTGTATCAGGGTTGTACTTTTTAAGCATATATACATGAAATACGTTGTGAATATGCTACATATGGGGTGGTAAAGCTAACTCATACGCAACATTCCCAATTTTCTTCAAAATTTCAAATGGTCCGACGTAGCGAGGTTTCAATTTGCCCTTGTTGCCAAACCTAGTTAATCCCTTCCATGGTGATACCTGTAGCAATACATGCTCTCCTTCCTGGTAGTCCATATCCTTTCTAGATAGATCTGCATATTTACGCTGTCGATTATGTGCTGCTTCAAGTCGCTTGCGGATAAGTTCTACTTTTTCCTTGGTCTGCTGAATCAGTTCTGGACCTAGAATTTTACGTTCTCCCACTTCATCCCAACAGGTAGGTGATTTGCATTTTCTTCCATATAGAGCTTCATAAGGTGGCATCCCAATACTCGCTTGATAACTGTTATTGTAAGAAAATTCCACTAGCGGTAAGTGTTCATCCCAATTGCCTTCAAAGTCTATTGCGCATACACGTATCATATCTTCGATTATTTGAATTGTCCTTTCGCTTTGCCCGTCCGTTTGTGGATGATAAGCAGTACTCATGTTCAACTTTATTCCTAGACATTCTTGGAATTGTCTCCAAAATCTCGAATTGAAACGGGGATCTCGATCCGATACAATCGATACGGGTACTCCATGACGCATTACGATTTCCTTGAGATATAAGTGCACTAACTTGTCCAGTGAAAATCTTTCGTTGATCGGGAGAAAATGTGCTGATTTCGTCAATCGATCAACAATAACACAAATTACATCGTGATTTGCTTTCGTCCTTGGAAGTCCCACTACGAAATCCATAGCTCAGTGTTCTCATTTCCATTCTGGAATATCTAGTGGTTGTAGTAGTCCACTCGGGCGTTGATGTTCAGCTTTCACTCTTTGGCACGTATAATACTTGCTGACCCATTCCGCTATCTCTTTCTTCATATTCGGCCACCAAAAATTTTCCTTCAGGTCTCTGTACATCTTTGTGCTTCCGGGATGAATCGAATATCTTGAACTATGAGCATCTTGCAAAATTTCCACTTTTAGTTCCGGTACGTTAGGTATCCAGATCCTTGAAGCAACACGAAAAATTCCTTTAGCATCTTACTGACTGGTAATCTCTTCTCCTGTCAAATTGTCGATATACTGGTCTATTACTTCTTCCTGACACCTTCTTATTTTCTCCAATAGTTCTGGCTGAAAAGTCATAGCGTAAATCATTTCGGTAGAACTTTCTGGTACACGAACTTCAATCTCTAATTTATCAAATTCCTTGATTAAGTCCCCTGAAGATGTTAATAGGTTCAATCGTTCCTTTCGACTTAACGCATCTGCTACTACATTGGCCTTGCCTGGATGATAATTGATTGAAACATCGTAATCCTTGATTAACTCTAGCCAACGTCGATGTCGCATGTTAAGTTCCTTCTGGGTAAAAATATACTTCAAGCTTTTATGATCCGTATAAATCTCACATTTTTCTCCGTATAGATAGTGTCTCCAAAACTTCAGTGCGAATACAATAGCTGCTAGTTCGAGATCGTGCGTCGGATATTTTTGTTCATGCGGCTTTAGCTGTCTGGAAGCATATGCGATCACGTTGCCACGTTGCATTAAAACACATCCAAGTCCTCGATACGAAACGTCGCTGTATATGACAAAGTCTCCTTGATTATCAGGTAACACAAGCACAGGTGCAATTACTAGTCGATTCTTCAATTCTTGGAAACTTGCTTCGCATTTCTCATTCCATTCGAACTTTTCATTCTTTCCCGTCAACTTCATCAATGGTGTGGCTATCTTTGCAAAATCTTTAACGAATCTTCTGTAATAACCAGCTAATCCCAAGAAACTTCTGACTTCAGTTGGCGTCTTTGGTCTTTCCCAATTTAAAATAGCTTCAATCTTTGCGGGATCCACTTGAATTCCTTCAATACTAATGATGTGTCCTAAAAACTGCACTTCCTTTAGCCAAAATTCACATTTTAAAAATTTCGCATAGAGTTGCTCCTTTCGTAACGTCTCCAATGTCGTTCTTAAGTGCGCTGCATGTTCTTCCTCCATCTTTGAATAAATCAAGATGTCATCAATAAATACAATGATAGACTTATCCAAATACTTCTTGAATACTCGATTCATCAGATCCATAAATGCTGCAGGTGCATTCGTCAGTCCAAAAGTCATCACAAGAAATTTGTAATGTCCATACCTCGTTTTGAACGAAGTCTTTGGAATATCTTCTGCATTGATCTTTAACTGATGATAACCTGATCGTAAGTCGATTTTCGAAAACCATGCTGCTCCTTTTAGTTGATCAAATAAGTCATCGGTGCGAGGCAAAGGGTATTTATTCTTTATAGTTAACTTGTTCAACTCACGATAATCAATACACAGTCGCATGCTACCGTCCTTCTTTTTCACGAACAATACTGGTGCGCCCCATGGGGATACACTTGGCCTTATAATTCCTTTATCGAGAAGTTCTTGCAACTGCTTTGCTAATTCCTTCATTTCAACGGGTGCCATTCGATATGGAGCTTTCGAAATTGGTTCAGTCCCTGGCGCAAAATCAATAGTGAACTCGATTTTTCGATCCGGTGGAAGTCTTGGAAGTTCATCTGGAAAGACATCGGGAAACTTACAAACTACAGGAATATCTTCAATCTTCGGACTTTCTTTGTTGGTATCCAATACGTAGGCTAAATAGGCTTGACATCCTTGGTGTAACAATCGTCTCGTCTGTATCATTGTTAGGAATTTCTGCTTTTGCTTCTCACCTTTAAATGTTATCGTTTTATTTTCTTTAAGTTGCAATTTCACTTTCTTATTTGCGCAATCAATCTGAGCATTATTACTAGCTAGCCAATCCATTCATAAAATAACATCAAACTCTCCTAACCTAAAAGGTTTCAAATCAACTGAGAAATAACATCTCCCTATCTCAATATCATAACCTGGGCATACTTGATCTACCATAACCTGATCATCATTTGCTAATTTTATAACTAGCACTTCATCTAACCGCTGAGTCTCACAATCTATCTTAGAGATAAAATCTTCGGAAATAAAAGATCTGGTAGCTCCTGAATCAATCAATACTAGAGTATTTATGAAATTCACAGGGAGCATACCTGCAACCACATTCGGACTCTGTACTGCTTCATTCATTGACATGTTGAAAGTCCTTGCCCTGGGCTGATTTTGTTGTGGTAGTGGAGGTGGAGGTAATGTTAAAACCCTTGGAATACTAGCGGCCATTGCAACTCCTCTGCAGTCCTTGGCAATATGTCCTTTTCTTCCACACTGGAAACAAGTGACCTCTGCTCTTCTCATTGGACATTCTCCAGAGTAGTGTCCCCTTTGCTTGCACTTGAAACACGTGACATTTGGCTTGTTGCAAATCCCCGTATGCTTTTTACCACATATTCAGCAATCAGGTATAGGCGGTCAGATAAGTCTTTGCTGAGTTGGGGCAGGAAGTCGATTACCCATCCTCTGGTTGTTTTGTTCTGGTCTCCTGGCATTTACTTTTCCCCAGGCTTGAAATCCCGGCCTTCTGTTGAAACGGTTCTGGAAATTTTCTGGTCCCTTCTCTTTTTGAGCTGCTTCACTCTCACCTTCAATGATCATGGCCTTATGAACAATAGCCGTATAAGTCGTTAGCTCAAATACAACTACTCTGCTACGAATCCATGGCTTCAATCCCTGCTGGAATCTCTTGGCCCGCTTTTCATCCGTATCCACTTGCTCAGGAACAAATCTGGCTAATTCAGTGAACTTGGTCTCATAATCCACGACCGATAAGTTGTCTTGCTTCAGCTCCCGGAACTTGATCTCCATCTTGTTCTTCATGAAGCGAGGAAAATATTTCTCCAGGAAAAGATCAGTGAATCTATCCCAGGTCACCACACCTTCCCCTTCCAAAGCTTTATTCGATTCCCACCAGTAATTGGCTTCGCCTTTCAGAAAGTAGCTGGCAAAATCCGTCTTCTGTTCTTCCTCAACTTCCACCAACGTAAAAGCCTTTTCCATCTCCTTCAGCCAAGCTCTCGCCTTTGTAGGATCTGTGGAACCGACAAATTCCGGAGGCTTTACCGCCTGAAATTGCTTGAAAGTGACTATAGGTGCTGCTGGTGGTACTTGATGTCCTGGATGAGCGGCTTACTGTAACATCTGTTGTTGGAACTGCTGTTGTTGTTGCTGCATTTGTTGTTGCATCATCAGCATCTGTTGTTGCATGAGATGAAACATCTGATCCATTTGGTTATTATTGTTTTGGCCCTCGGTATTTTCGTTAGACGAGTCGGGTCGTGCTTTTCTTTTAGGTGCCATCTTTCTGATAATAAAACAATAGGTTCTCTTAATAACGATATACTGAACAGGTATTGTGGAATAAAAATAGTCTTTGTAGTATTAAAATATCGTTAAAATAGTTGATATGGGGAAAGAAAACAATTTATTAAATATCTAAATGAATAAAACAGCGCGATGTGTAAATAAATCCTTTTTAAAGTACTTTTAAAAATTTTGAAAACATAAAGGGTACAACATGATTGTAAATAAAACAACATTTTTAAATATGCAACGATATAACAGTGAAATAAATATAAATGCTTAAATAACCGGAAAATAAAGAAAACGTGAAAAGGTTCATCTTATATAAATATAGGTAGGACACCAGCTGCAGGTGTCAATGCTTGATACAAAAGCCAATGATATGTCAATCGTACTGCTACTGCTATCATTCAAAACTAGTAGCTACACTCATACAAACTAGTCATACAATACTATGCTGCCTCTATCTACAAAAATATACAAGATACAACACCCCTCCGTCTGCTAGTCTCAGAATCCTGGTGGCACATGGCTCAGCTCCTCCTGTAAAGCCTCTAACACTGCCTCTGTAAGTCCCATCGCCCTGCGATATGCTACCTCTGCACTAATATCCTGCTGCCTCAGATCAGTAAGCTGCTGAGAACTAACTCTGTGAATCTGACGTAGCCTCTATCTCAATATGTAGTCTGGTCGTAGTGCTCGGACTGGACCGTCCGCCTGTGTCTCAAACAATCCAAGGATCTCTATCCACTGGTTCTGCCATCGAACCCTCTCCTCTCTCTCTCTGAAAACGCTGATATGTAACTGTATGATACTCACGAAGATCCGTGCGGGAACCTCGAGAAGGTAATGGCCCATCTACTACTACCTCGTCCATGAACTCCGGCTGTGGAAACTGATATACCCCGCGAACAGGGGCATAGATAGCTAGCGGGGCAGGAAATAAGACAGGCTGCTCCATAGGTGCATCCACTGGTGGCTCTGCCTTAGGCTCTATCAGTGGAATCTCTGGAATCTCGACTGGTGGCATAGGAATCTGGGGCTCTAAATCCTCCCACTGCGAAATATCAAGCATGTCAGGAATATCGAACATCGGGAACTCTAGTGTTGGAAAATCTGGTATCTCTGGCTCAAAATATGGAAAATAATCTGCAAAATCTGGTACCTCTGGGGGGAAGTGGTATCTTTGGTGCTGGTCCAGGTGGCAATGGTGGAGGTGGTGGCAATGGAGGAAAGATCTGCTCTGACATTGGAGCCACTACCGGTGCAACCACTGGATCTGTCTCGGTCCGCTCCGTAGACGATGATAAAGAAGCCATCTAATATACATAACAATAATAACACAAAAACAATCAAATCACAATCTTAAAACTCATAACTTCTAATCACATAAACAGACAATCCTAACACTCTTAATTTTATCCTATCTGATCTTCCTGTCTTATCTTAATCCTAACGTTCTTGTTTTTAAGGGTCAAAACCTAAGCTCTGATGCCAACTCTAACACCCTCCAAATCCGGGGTATAGATTTGGGGCATTATTAATAACAACTACAAACTAGACCTACACAAGCGGAATATAAATATGATAATTACCCCGAACTACTTCTACTCAGGATCTTTTAAGGTTAAGAGTTGAAAACAAGAACCACACACTAACTTTATTACAAACCCAAATAAAAACAATCTGTCTCAAGAACTCTCTTTGTTACAAAACTTTATTCTATCTACATTCTCACCACACAACTTTTATTCAAACCACACAAAATTTTTATTCAACCCAACAATACTACTTATCCTGTCACACCTGATCTGATAACTCAAAGCTCTCTTCGGGAATATGAAGGAACACTCTTGGTATAAGAGGGTCCCGCTGCTTGACTCGCTTCTTTACTATGCGGGTCCTGATGGGTTTCATTCTCTACCTTAATTGTAAAACAATAGGAATAACAATAAAAAGGGATGAGCCAAAATTGCTCAACAAGCCTGCAACAATATATATGTATAGTATAAAGAGAGAAGAATAAGTGAACCAATAAGCTGCTGGTTTGAACAACCATCTGTATCTGTATAGGATAATAATTTGCCAAAACTGGCGAATACCAAATGAACAAGACTGGAAACAAGAACCGACATATGCATTATAACCTGCTGATCAGTCAGGATACAGTACAGATCTATACCCAACTGCATAGACCCAACCAACATAAGGAGTACTCAGGCAACTATGGCCTATTAATTAAAGGTCTGGGTAAAACCCAGCCCATATAGTAACCATCTAGTCCAAAGCGTAGCATCCGGAATAATCGGAATGCTTTTGATGTATCCCAATACCAGGATATATCAAAGTATATATAACAAGGGTAAAAGTATAGGAATACAAATAAAGGATTCAATAAATTGGGAGAAATCAAGAATCGAAGTGAAATAGAAACAAGATTCAATAATTGCGTAACAGTGTATATGAACAAAATTTATCAAAGATAACTGATAGGGGAAAATGAGATATAATTCGCTATTCTGAATTTAGAATAGGGGAAAACTTGTCTTGCGCGTACTTAACCTGGTTCAACTCACCGCCTTCTGTCCCTAGCCTGATCGGCCTTGCTGACACTGAACCAATCATAGAAAGATACTCGTTTAGATAACTTACTATATACATGTATCTCGAATTGATACTACGGAACCTTATCAGTCTACCCATGTATTTCTATCTAACTCGCATATATACACATATAATTATATAGCACGTAAGGTTCACATAACCACGTAAAGCACATAGCACATAAAGCACATAATTATTTTTTGGACTTATAAATATTTTTGGAATCGATACTAGACTCGTATCTATATTAACTAGCCCTATCTGATTTTATTGCAATTTTTCGGGATTTATTTGACTCAATTATACCCCTATTAGGGTCTATAAACCATTAACTAACACAAGACCACTCTCTTCTGGAAGAAATTATAACTTACAATTATTTTTATTGGATTTGTTTTATTAATTAAACAAGATTTAATTAATTAATAATTAATTATAAATAATTAATTATAATTGAAGAATCCTTAATTATATTTTTTAAATAATTAATTAATAATTATTGTATTTTAAAATAATTAATCCCTAATTATTACGATTAATTACAACTCATTACAATTATTTATAAATTTTTATTACTTACTCGATTAGATTGATTATTTATAAATAAACAATCGATACAACTAACTGATACGCTATTTATCGAATAAATACTAATTACTCGAATTATAATCTAACTCAACGATTAACTACTCGTATAAATTCGAGCTACTCACGATCCTCACATAATTATCGAACCATTATATTATTACTGTAACTTATACGATTCGTTAATCAATTGATTATCTGTATTTAATTATACGATACGAACAATTATTACAACATTCTTCGAATAATTATCGCTCGAATAATAATTTTTTAATTATCGAATCATTACTCGTATAAATACGAGTTACTCGAAATATTAACTAATTATCGGATTATTAATCATATTATTTAATCCTTATTTATTAATTAATTACCTAATTATTAATTAATTACCTAATTATTAATTAATTAGATAACTAATAAATAATTAGATAAATAATTAAATAATTAAATTCGAATTTATAATTTAATTAAATAATTTAGAAATTAATTAAAATATTTTTCAGAATTTAAAACTGATCTTTATTTAATTTTTAGAATTACTAAAACTAATTTCTGATTTTAGAAAAATAAGATAAATATTAAAATTTCAGAAACACAACAACAGGTTTTAGGTTTAGGGTTTTTAGGATCAAACCCAGGTCGAAAGAAACCGGGTCGAACCCGGGTTACGAAGAACGTGGCTGGCCGGACGGAAACCCGACGCTGGCGGGCTGATTTTTCCGGCGATTCGAACGGCGAACCACCAACACAATTCCAGGCTCGTTCTGCTCCGTTTTCTCGTCGCCAAAGCTTCGAGACAACCCCAGCCTATCTCCTCCTTCGTTCAGCGACCACGACGCCGGAAACGCAAGAACAGCGGCGGCGTCGCCGCTTTCCGGCGAGCACAAAATAGACACCAACAGGCACGAAACCGGTGCCGTTCGATTCCATACTCGACGATCTACACTCTCAGGGCAATCAAAACAGCTAACAAACACTTAATCAAAAAACCCGAATTCAAGCAATAATCCGAAAATTACGGAATTAAAAACAAGAAATCAAACAACAAAACTGATTACATAATCGAAAACTACATTAAATCAGCTTCAAAACGGATACTTACATGACTGATTTGGTTAACAGAATCACGATCAAAATCCGGTTTGATTCTCTGCCCTGTTCTTCACCCACAAACCCTAATTCCTAATTTTCTGAATTTTCTGATTTTTTTATAATTAATTAACTAGTTAATTATCAATAATTAGCTATTTATATTTATGCAAAATAATACCCTCAAATAAAATTAAGGGGCTAATTACACTCCTAATAAATACAAATTTTGGCCCCAATTTTTATAATTTTTGGGTATTAATAATGAATTTTTAAATATCCAATAAATACAAAATTAATGCTAAAAATTCCCAAAAATTGTGAATATTACAAAAATGCAAAGAAAAATGATGTATAATAATTTCATGATCATATAAAAATAAAAATGTGATTTTTGTGGGGGTTTTGGTATCCGAAGGGGTCCGGAAAAGTCGTTTTTCGCGAAAAAGGTAAATTTGTAAAACGTCTAGGGGTTCAGAATAGCGATATGGTATAGGGCATTTTTGGAAAAATAGGGCCAATGATTTTGTTTGAAATACGGGCTTTTAAAACATGGTTTTGAGCTGTACGGGTTTTGATATAAAATATATAAC
The DNA here is from genome assembly GCF_009905375.1 of Apium graveolens. Classification (NCBI taxonomy): domain Eukaryota; kingdom Viridiplantae; phylum Streptophyta; class Magnoliopsida; order Apiales; family Apiaceae; genus Apium; species Apium graveolens. The sequence goes on from NC_133653.1 coordinate 114,072,359, forward strand.
TTACGATAAAACACTCGATAAATATCCAAAACACGTTTGGATCAAAACAGACAACACGTAACACATAGCAGTTAGGGTTTAATGACTCAACACATTTAATCACATAATAATACACATAATTTATCTTTATTATGATATAATACAAGCGTAATTTCTTGGTCGTTACAAGAGTTCTCCAAAGACCATGGAATCAAGCAGAAATTTTCTGCTCCTGGAACTCCACAGCAAAATGGAGTTGTTGAAAGAAATAATGCTTCTCATCTGTTTCATCTCTAATAGATAAAATAATGCACTTTCTGATATATTATTGGATATCAGGGGAACTAGGATCATTTTATTAGAGATGCAGGTTCTAAATGGAAAGATCGGTCTCTTCACGGGCTGATTAATAAGCTCGTCTTTGCGGCTATTGTGTTTCATATTTGGCTGGAGCGTAACAGGAGAATTTTCCAAGAGCAAAGGAAGAGAATTGGGCAGATTATTATAGACGTGGAGGATGACATTAAAAATAAATTGTTGGGTTTTTCTGTGGTAAGGACGTCGAATACGTGTCCGGAGATGCTTGATTGGGGTATAGACTTAGACCTCTCTTCAATCCAAAATTAGTTTTATGGCTTGTAGGAATTTTAAGTTGGTGGTTTATAGTGTTTTGAAGGGAGGGGGATGCTTGTGGGAAAGTTATTTGGGGTTCTTTGTGGGAAGTTTGATTTGTTTGCTAGGTTTCTCTGGGGGTATGTATTTGTTCGAAGAAGTATGGATTAAGGTTGGTGATGATGCTGGCTGCTTTATGTGTATGGATTTCTCCTGGATTATAGCTAGTAGGAAGTCAGGAAGGATTGTGAGCTTGAGAAGAAGAGTGACTGGGGTGAGAAATTCTATTTCGAGATTTAATAGTTCAGGGTTTATTAGTTCGATGGGGCAGGGCATCAGGTTGATGATGTTGTATTATGAGGATCGGGCCTGTGGGAGCAATTGCAGGTTTTTAGAGGGGGTGTCGAGGTTTTTCTGCAAGTATTTGGCTATTGCTCTCTTGGTAGTGGTCTGGTGTGCGTGTGTCTGTAGGGTGGGTGAGTGTGTTGTGTGTGTGGGTGTGGGTGATTTTGAGTATGTTTGTGTGCGTGAGTGTGTTTTTGTGTGTGTGGTGGGTGCGTGTGAGTTCTTATGTGTTTTTGAGTGGGGTTGTGGGGGTTTGGGTAGTAGATCTAGGCCTGGGAGTCACTTGAAGGGGGGGGGGGGGTCTGGTGTCGTGTTTCTGTTGACAGGTGGGTTGGAGGGCTTTTATTTAGTTTGGTTTTGTGTGGGGTTGCATGTGAGGTTGTGGGGTGGCCTATATTCTTCTTTTCTCGGCCTTTTTCGATGCTGTGTAATTTTTTATTTCGGGTTGGAGATGGGTCTGTTGGTCTGTGGTGTAGGGGAGGGGGTTTTGAGAGGGCTTCGGGTAGTTTTTAGGATGAAGGTGGTGTGGAGGGGTTTTCAGGTTGTGAGGTTGGTGGAAGGGTTGGGCTTTGTGATGGTCTGGTCGAGTTCTTTCAAGGTGGGTCGAGTGATGTTGCAAATGGGGAGTTTTTCTCTTCTGATTGGTGGCAATATAAAGCTGATGTCGATTCGGTTTGTTTTTTCTGAGATGCTGAGCTTGAGGAGTGTTGTTTCTGCTTTGTGCGTGTTGCTGGCTTCAACAGATGCTTATGAGATTGAATTTCTGGATTTTCGAGATATGAGTTTGCTGGTTTTGTTTCGTTTTAAGCTGGATTTTTCGAGTTCTTATGATTTTGCTGATCTGATCTGCTGTAAAGAGTCTTCAGATGCTGCAGTTGGTGTGAATAAGTGGAGATTGATTTTTCTGGCTTGCTGTTTGTTTTCTGCTGTCTGGATTTTGTTGGTGCTGATTTTTGTTTGCTTGGGCCAGTTTTTTTCTTTTCTGGGCTAGTTTTTTGGGCTTCACTTGATGCTTGGCTGGTGGTTTTGGGCTGGTTTGTTGAGAGTGGATTTGCTTCTGTTAGGTTTTCTGTGTTGGGCCTGGTCTAGTAGGAGTCTTGGGCTTAGTGTTCTTGGGATTGTTTGGTATTTCCTTGATCGTCCTAGTTTCCATATGTTGGACTTGGTTTTTATTTCTGGTTATTTTTATTCAGGTCCTTTTCTTTATTTATCTTGGAGATTTGTTCCTTAAGAATTTTGAAAAGGATCTCCCTTGTAAATTCTTCTCCCTTTTAGTTTAATATACGAGGCTTAGTCCTCATTTACCCAAAAAAAAAAAAAAACTCAGAGAGCATAGTTTCAGGGGGAGCATCAGAAAATGTTGATGAAGATAGCATGGATCATGGGGGAGCATCCAGTTCTAGAGAAAACCTTCCATCTGCAAGGAAGTGGACTAAATCACATACACCTGACTTAATTATTGGAAATCCTGATGCAGGTGTCAGAACTAGAATAGCTACTTCAAGTGAATGTCTCTATAATTCTTTTCTTTCTCAGACTGAACCAAAGAAAGTGGAAGAAACTCTTCAAGATGCTGATTGGGTGCAAGCAATGCAGGAAGAGTTAAATGAATTTGAAAGAAACAAAGTCTGGACCCTAGTGCCAAGACCAAAGAACAGATCTGTTGTTGGTACAAAGTGGGTGTTCAGAAAAAAAACTGATAGTGATGGCAAAATTATAAGGAACAAAGCAAGGCTGGTTGCAAAATGATATTCTCAACAGGAGGGAATTGATTATGATGAAACATTTGCACCAGTTGCTAGATTAGAAGCCATAAGGATATTTTTGGCTTATGCTGCTTACAAAAAGTTTACTGTCTTTCAAATGGATATAAAAAGTGCTTTTCTCAATAGAGAATTGGAAGAGGAAGTATATGTTGAACAACCTCCAGGCTTTGTAGATTCCGAATTTCCAAATCATGTCTACAGGCTTGATAAAGCACTTTATGGCCTTAAGCAAGCTCCAAGAGCATGGTATGAGACTTTAGCTCAGTTTCTTCTGGAAAGTGGATTTAACAAAGGAACTATTGACAAAACTCTGTTCTACCTCAACCATGGAAAGGACTTACTTTTGGTTCAGATATATGTTGATGATATAATCTTTGGTTCTACAAATGACAGACTTTGCAAGAAGTTTGCCAAACTGATGCAGTCAAGATATCAAATGAGTATGATGGGGGAACTTAGCTATTTTCTGGGCCTTCAAGTCAAGCAAAATGAAGAAGACACTTTTATTTGTCAAACCAAGTACACCAGAAATTTGCTGAAGAAATTTGGAATGCAAGATTGTTCAAGTGCATCCACTCTCATGGCCACTGTAACAAAATTGGATAAGGATACTGGTAAATCAGTAGATATTACTGATTACAGAGGTATGATTGGCTCTTTACTCTATCTAACTGCTAGTAGACCTGATATCATGTATGCTGCCTATCTTTGTGCAAGATTCAAGTAGATCCAAGAGAACCTCACTTAACAGCTGTGAAAAGAATTTTCAAGTATCTTAAGGGAACAGCTGATATGGGATTGTGGTATCCTAGAGAATCAGACTTTAAGCTAATAGGTTACTCAGATGCAGATTTTGCAGGTCGCAAAATTGACAGGAAAAGCACAAGTGGAAGCTGCCAATTTCTTGGAGGCAGATTGGTTTCTTGGTTTAGCAAGAAACAAAAGTCAATTTCCATATCAACTGCAGAAGCAGAGTACATTGCTGCAGGAAGCTGTTGTGCATAGATTTTTTGGATAAAGAATCAGTTACTGGATTATGGGTTAACATATTTTAAAATCCCTATTTACTGTGATAATCAAAGTGCTATTACTATGACAGGTAATCCAGTTCAACACTCAATGATAAAGCACATCAGCATTAAGTACCATTTCATAAGGGAACATGTGGATGAAAGTACAGTGGAACTGCACTTTGTTCCAACAGATCAACAACTAGCAGATATCTTCACAAAACCACTGTGTGAAGCTACTTTTATAAGATTGATAAATGAACTGGGAATGGTTTCAGGTTCTTTCTCTAAATCTGCTTAGTTTTTGTTCTGATGCATCAGACTTTATGATCAGTATTTACAAATATTATCATCTTTGTGTATTCTGTGCTTAATTGAAAATTGCTTAAGTACTGATTGTTGTCTGATGTGAATTTCTAAACTCTGATAATGATATGAATGTTTATGTGATTATTCAATCCAATGAGGATAAATATGCTAGATACTGACCTAGTAGTCTTTAATATACTAACAAATCCCATGTTTGAAGTAATTTTTTATGTGGAAATCTGTTGACACAAGCAAATTCTGATATTGAGCTTAGTTAAGTTTACTTTGTCTATCTTATTACTAAGTCAAAAACTAGAATAATGCTTCTCATCTGTTAAGTTCTGATGTTAGTAAATCTTGTGAATGTACTAAGTGCTGATAAGCCCCACTTATCAAAAGAAAAGGAAAAGAAAAAGAAATAAAAATCAGGTACTCCTTTCAGATCTAGAGTAAAAACTGTGGAAGGGAAGACCCAAGTGCATTGCCGGTATTAAGTAATATGCATCAGAAATGCAAAAATAAATATTTTTCTTGGTGACTTTTCACACTCTATGATTACTGGAGAAATACTCTGATAATAGCATAAATTCTGATAAGCAGTCGTGACTCACTTATACTGAGAAGCCACTGTAAAATGGAATTTCAAAAGATGCATAAAATAAGCACAAAACAGTTGAGGTGGACTCATGCATGAACTCACTCTAAAGTAGACTTCAGAATCATGACATACTTTGAGCAAAGTTCTTAGTTATGCCTTATTTCTAAGATGTACTGAAGCGAATCAGACTTTAATCTTTATCTGATATTTAGCTTACTGCACACACATACACTCCATATGAATGATGAAAATTACTGTGGTGATAAATGGTGTTTTAGATGAACGTTTAAGTGTCAGTTACATAAATTTTGAGGACAAGTTATGATGGAAGTTCTGATGATTAAGTTCTGAAGAAACGAAATCAGAATTTGTGTGAAGAATTACAGAAATAGGCATTCATTTTTCGAGTTAAGAAATCATGTTCTGATGACTGTTAAGTTCTGATATAAGTCTAAGTTCTGATATTACACTCTGATTCTTTACTTGACTTATCTGTGGTTAAAATCTGAAACAGTCTTATTTAAAATCAGAATATGTTTGGGTGAGATATTAACAGTCAGTATAATTTGGGTTAGTGGTACACGTCTATGCACAGTAATTTTTACTTGTTTCATGTGCGCATTAAATCCTGTTTTACACTTCCAATGGTTGTTATTATTCTCCTCAGTCTAGGGAGACGAGGTAGAATAATTTCCACCTGTAACCATTCAATTTTCCCTGTGTCTCTTGGCATTCTATTGTCTATATAAACCAACACCTCATTCCAGCCAACACATCTCTCATTTTTTCTCAAACTCTCTAACTCATTCCTTTTCACTCATCACAACCATGGTTCATTACAACTTAGTTCTGAACTATGACACATTCACTGTCAATATGAGGTGTACAGAATGGATGCAGAAATGGCATGTCACTGCCATTCCTGATGAAATTTGGGACTCAGTTCCCCAAGAGGTCCTCACAGACCTCTTATTCTTCTACATGGACTACCATCGTCATCTTGAGCGATTGGAAGAGGAACGGTTGGAAGCTCTCCGACAGCAGGAGCGAATCATTCGTCTCGCTGTTCTTTTTGTTGAGAGTAGGAAGAAGAAATAAATTATGCTCCCCGTTTCTCTTCACCGTCAGCTTTGTCTGGCTTCTTAGCTTAGGACAAAAGCTGTTGATGTTAGGATTTGTAGCTTAGGACAATCTTGTACTTTTCAGCATGTAATTTAAAATTTCATGAAATGTATTTGCTCAATCTTTTAATGGAATTTTATATTTATGCCAGATTTTGTCTCTGAGTCGTTTGATATTCTGATAACTTTTTAAATCCTGATGCTAACCATATTCTGATGACCTTTTTTAGCTCTGATACAAATCAAGTTCTGATTCTGACGTGGCAGTCGCTATTTACTTGATTTATTTTTGGTCATTTTCTCATTGGTTATAATTTTACAGAATATTGGTAAGGCAGTAATAATTTTAAGTTGGAACAGTTTTAAATTTTAAAATAAAACTGAACTACCTTGATTAATGGGATTACTTGGTAAGTGGAACGGTTTTTCCTTGAAAAACTGCATGTGATACGTAATGATTATTGAAAACCCGTGCCCATTACATATCTTTTACTGCTGCATGTCTGACAGGTGTCCCAACGATTATTTTTTCTACCGTGTATAAGTAAAAGAGAGAAAAGATTGTAAAATCTTTTATTTACTTTCACATTTTATCTCTCTCTCATCTACTGACGATTTTTCAAACAGACATTTTCTCAAACACCTTAGAGGCAATTTTCTTTCTCAAAAATTATCATGGCACCGAAGGACATAATCTTCGATGGAGCAACATTTGTTCCAAATAACTTCTCTGCTATTCTCAGCAAGTCAGAAGCACCCTCTGAACTTCACTTTATTCAGGACTTTCTTGCTAGTTCTGATATTGGGTATGCTCTGACTGAACCTGACGCAGTTTCTGGTACTCAAGTCCTAGAGTTCTGGAGAAGCGGTATGTATGATGATGGTGGTGCTCAAGGGTCCCCAAGCATTATTTTTTCATCTGGGGAGGATGAGTATGTTGTGACATTGTCTACGGTTCGACAAGCACTGCAGCTACCTGAGAACTGTGTCTATTCTACTGTTGACGAGCCAGTTCTTCAAAACATGATGGCCAGTCTGGGATATGAAAGAACATTGGCAAAGCTGGGCCAGTTGAAGAGATCCTTCATAAGGAGGGAATGGAGTTTCTTCTTTGATTTCATAACTAAAGCTTTTGCAAACAAATGTTCCAATTTTGATGCAATTCCCATATTCAGCCAACAAATCGGGTATGCTCTTATAAATCGAACTGATTTTGACTATGCACGTGTTGTTTTAGGTTTTATTGGGGATAGAATGAATGAAGATAGATCTACTATTTATTTTACTAGATTCTGTCAGCTTATTTATAGTTTTCGTTGTGATAATAAGCCCCAAGGTTATAGTGAATTAATTTCATCCTTCAGAATAGCTAAAAGAGCTTTTACTGACTTATTATCTACTGATAATAAGAAGGCTGTGTTAAGACCCCTCTTAATTCCTTTATCTGTCAAACAAACCTTAATAACCTATGATCATGTTAAGTACACTGCATTATATCCTGATGTTCAACCATCTGAACCTCATCCATCAGCACCTACCACCTCTACTCAACCACCACAAACTTCTTAACCTCAACCATCAGAACCTACAGTGTAGCCTTCATCTTCCAAATCTAAGAGGACTAAGAAAGTACCTCAGACACAACAGAAGAGAAGGAGGTTCATTCTGCGAGATGAATCAGATGCTGAGGAATAGGTTCCTATATCAGAACCTGTTGTTAAAGAAGCTGAGAAGGTCTCTTCTCAGAAGGATGATGATATTGGGAGTTCTAGGCCTCTAAAAAGGCTTAGAAAGCATAATACTGATGATACAGCTCCTAAAGTCACCCTAAAAGCTAAAAGATTCAAAACATTGGCAAAAAGGCCTAAAGATTCTGGTAAAGGAATGGAAGCAGCAGCTAAGGAAGGAGATCAGGAATCTCTGATCTCACAAGACCCTGTTGAAGCTCACAATTCTCCTAGTGCTGATTCAGACCCTCATGCCACTCATCACTCACCAATACATGAGCCAGAATCTACTCACATTCCTACACCTCCAGTATCTCCAGTAAATGCTGATACCCAGGTGCCAAGTGATGAAATTGACATTCATAACTTGGATGTGCCTCAAGTTTTGCATCTAGCAGCTCCAACAACTCAAGTCACTCCTCCAACCACACCAATTCCTGATGCTGATGTTAATCCCGAATTGCCTACAACACCTTCTCTGCATCTAGATACTGAAGATCAGATTTTAGGTGAGTATCAGAATATGGATGTTGATCAGAACTTAGTTGGAGATCAGCCCTTAGAGGATGATGTTGAAGCCTCCATAGCTTCTCATACTGTTCTTTTCTCAGAAGATGCTGAAGCTGTTGACTCTGTAAGTTCCGATGCTGTAAATGTTGATACTACTGGTAATGCTGCTACAAATTTAGATGCTGATGCAGCTGGTCCTTCTGGACATGCACCTCTAGAAGCTCCTTTAAAGGCTGAGATAGTCAAAAAGTTTGTTATAGGGGAAGCACCAGTACCTTGGAGTGAAACTCCTAGAGGACAGGAGTGGACTAAGGAGTGGAACTCAGTTACCTTTGTTCCTACTGTAAAGATTCTTGCTGATCACTTGGCAAAAGCTGATGAGTTGTTAGTCAATGAAGATTTCAAGACACAACTAAGAGTTACTGCGCTTATTATAAGGCACCTTCAAGGTCAACAGTCTGTAACTCAGGCCAAGGTGGATAAGATTCAAGAAACCTTAATGCAACAAGATACAGTTGTCAAGCTGGACAAGAAAAGGTTTTTCAAACCTTCCTTTGACCAAATTACCAATATTGAGAAAACCCAAGAGAAGCAACAATTTCAGATTGATGAAATTTTGAAAAATCAAGCTTCTCAGCAATCTCAACTCAATGAGATCCAATCCTCAGTGGAATTGCTTCTCTCTCTTCTTTTACCTGTTGATGCCAAAAAGGGGGAGAAAGTAATTAAGTCCAAATACAAATCTGATAAGACACTGAAGAAAAAGGATGATGGTAATGACCCGGGAAACTCTGGAATGGGTGGAGGTCATGGTCAAGGTGGAGGTCTTTCATCAAGTAAAGCTGGAACTACAAGGCATAGAACAAGTTCTGATACTGAGAGAAGAATAACTTCTGATACTGGTAAAAGGATAAGTTCTGTTGAACTTTTGGAACTTGATGAAAAAATTTCAAGACAGTTATTTATGAAAGAAAATCCAGGAATGGACTTTGAGAGTCTAATGGAAGAAGAAGCTAGACTTAAGTTAGAAAAGGTCAACTCCAAATCTGAAGCTTCTATTGTTAAAAAGAAACTTCCTACGGCTAAAGGTATTGTGATAAAAGAAAGGACAAATCCTTTGGCAACCAAGGCTAAATCACAATTGCAGATAGATCCAAGGTCCAAGGGCAAAGAAAAAGTTGGTGAACCTATAAAGGTTTATGTGCCTCCTATGGATGAAGAAATTTCTGTTGAAGATGCTGATCTTACTCTGACTTCAAGGAAGATCTCTAAAACAACCTCTGACATGCCTCAAGTTGTTCAGAATCAAGATATAGTTAGTTCTGATATAACAATGAAGCAAGCAACCTCGGACATAGCTCAAGTTGACTTGATATCAGAAGATAAGTCAAAGGAAACCTCTGACATTGCTCATGTTAAATCCTCAAAGTTACACCTACCAAGATTCACTAAAGCTAAACAGACTCAATCTTTGAAGACTGCAGCAAGTGGTTTTGAAGCAAGAGTGGTTATTGGAAAGGAAGCAAGAGATAAATCTGGATTGGGTAGGGTTGATGAAAGAAGAGTGCAGAACACAACCAATGATCCAACTTCCTTAAGTGAACCAGTTATTGGAGCAACTCCTGAAAGATTGAATCAACTTGAATCTGTACAGATGGTCTACCATACCTTCTTGAAAGAACACATCTTGTTATATTTCATGATAGATGGAAGGGTTTACCATATAAGGGAAAATGCTATACCATTGAAGTATTTTGAAGAACTAGAACATGTTTTATTCTTACTTCAAGTGAATGACAGAATAACAGAAAGTGCTACAAATTATTTGAAGACTCAAATTCAGAAACAGAAAAGGGTTTATTCTGTAAAGTCTGACAACACATACTGTCCCAAGTACAGAGATCACAAGGGTGATATTGTTGATATGAAGCCTAATACTGCAAAGATCAGAACATATCTTGGTATTAAGGGACTTAAATTTAATCTAGAGTCTGACAAAGCCTATGTCATAAGACTAGATCAGGAGTTGAGAAAAGCAAAAAATAATGATCTCAGATATGCTATCTTTCAAACTGGTGAAGATACTGCAGAACTCAAAGATGCTAAAAGGAGGATGATTGATGAACTCAGATATGCTGAGAGATGTTTGGTAAAGAACTATCTCAGAACAACTCCTGACATTGAAGAGATCAGAAAGTAAAGCCAAGTCAAGATCTACAACTGCTCAAATTCTGATGTGTATACAGACTGAAGTTGTTATCAGAAGTTAAAGTTGGTAAAGCTTTAAGGACTGTAAGTTGTAGTTATCTAGTCAAATTCTCATGCATTTGTACTTAATGTTTTTGACATCATTAAATATCTGTTAAACTTGTATATTATGCTAATTTACAAGTTGGGGGAGATTGTTAGATATATTTGATAATGTCATGTCTAATATGATTTGTGTTTAGTTTTCAGATCTTACTTAAACAGTACAAATCAGTACTTAACTGAAATCAGCACTTATACTGAAGTCAGAACTTAAGTTATCAGTACTTAAGGTTCATGAGATATTTATTAGGAGATAATATCAGGACTTAAAGGAAACTTTCAGATAAGGAAGGCAGCTGATTAAAAGGAAAGAAGATCAAGATAAACGTAAGAAGAGATGTGCATGAAGAAGGAATTCTATGAAGAATAGAATACTTGGAAGAAAAGATAACTGATTGATATATTTTAGGAAGCAAAATTATATTCCATATCAATTAGAAATTATCTTGTAACTGTGTAGTATATAAACACAGACATAGGGTTTACACTATAAGTGTTATCATTATCGAGAATATAATTCATTGTAACCCTAGTAGCTCTCGTGGTATTTGTTCATCACTGAGAGAGGACAGTTCTACATTGTAACAGAGTTTAATAAAGTTTGTTTTCTATTACTTGTGTTCTTTGAATTCGATTTGATAGTGATATACACTGTATTCAACCCCCTTCTACAGTGTGTATGGCCTAACAGAGGCCACTATGGTGGAGAAAAGACAACAGCTCGTATCTTTCAAGCTGGATTTTTCTAGCCTACATTGTTTAAGGATGCGCATCAATTTGTTTTGAAGTGTGATCGATGCCAGCGTGTGGGTAATATGTCTAAGAGGGATGAGATGCCTCCTAATGTGCTTCTCGAGGTTGAAGTCTTCGATGTTTGGGGAATCGACTTCATGGGGCCACTTGTCTCATCTTGTAATAATTAGTATATCTTGTTGGGAATTGATTATGTCTCAAAATGGGTTGAAGCTAAGGCTTTGCCAATAAATAATGCGAAGGTAGTGCTTAATTTTCTTCATAAGCAGATATTCACAAGGTTTGGGACTCCAAGAGTCAAAATCAGTGACGAGAGTTCGCATTTTTATAATCGCAATTCACTACTATGATGCAAATGTATAATGTGAATCATCGCATCTCTACAGCTTACCATCCTCAGACTAATGGTTAAGCTGAGATATCTAACAGAGGGATCAAGCGTATTCTAGGGAAAGTTGCATGTGCGTCAAGGAAGGATTGATCTTTGAAGCTGGATGAAGCTGTATGGGCGTATAGAACAGAGTACAAGACTCCACCTGGCATGTCGCCGTTTCAGTTGGTTTATGGTAGAGGTTATCATTTGCCTGTGGAGCTCGAGCATAAAGCATATTAGGCTTTGAAGAAGTTAAACCTTGATTTGGATGCAGCTGGTAAGAAAATAATGCTTCAATTGAATAAACTCGATGAATTTTGGCTTCAAGCGTACGAGAACAACAAAATGTATAAGGAGAAAGTCAAGAGGTGGCATGATAGGGGTATAGTGCTCAAATCATTTGTGTCGGGGCAACAAGTTCTTTTGTTCAACTCTCATCTCCGTCTTTTTCCTGGAAAGTTGAAGTCGAGGTGGCCAGGGCCGTTTCTTATCAAAACTGTGTTTCCACATGGAGCGGTGCAAATTTTTTAAAATGATCCAGGCCAAGCATTCAAAGTGAATGGACAAAGGTTGAAGCATTATTATGGGGATACGGCAACCCGTGAAGTGGTTAGTGCCATTTATTGTCTACTTGATCTCGAGTTTCTATGTCAAGATAACGACGTAAACCAAGCGCTTCTTGGGTGGCAACCCAAGTTTGTTATACATTAGTAGATAGAGGAAGAAGAAAGCAAGGGGAAAAATATAAAAAAAATCAGAATAAGAAAAAAATTCAGTGCCGACTACAGAAGCACGGTGCGCCCGCGCTGAGAAGCAGGGCGGCCGTGCTTAAAAGTCAGTAACTGCGCGCGCCCGCGCGGGCATGCGGGGCGGCCGCACTGGGATTCCAGAAGCACGGCGCGCCCGCACTGCCAGGCTTGGCGGCCGCGCTGAGTCACTATAGTCAAGAAAAAAAAGACAATAGATAAAGAGAAAAATCAGGGGGGTGCAACATAAAATCAATTCAAACCCGAATTTTACTCTCCCACATCCCATATTTCCCTCTCCAAATCAATTTCCATCACCCCATTATTCCCATTATTCCCATAATCAATTCCCACTTCTTTTCCATAACTAATTCTATCCGAATTCCTATATATACACACACTTATACATAAACTTCTCCATCACTTCTCAAATTCTCAAACACAAATCGCTCTTATATACTTATCTTTTCTTGTAACTTATTCAAGCTCAATGGCACCCAAGAGACAACGAACCCTAGTTAGCAGCAGCACCACTGATTCTTCGAGTGTGGGTGTTGTGAGGCCTAGGTTTTCAACTCCCGAGGCTGAGACGGAGTATACGAGGTTGCTTTCGAAGCCCATAGCCAAGGAACGAGGTTTTCTGCCATCGGGGAGGGATGGTAAGTTGTCGGATATGATCTTGGAGATGGGATGGGTTGCTTTTTGTGAGACACCCACTGCTGTGCCCATGAGTGTGGTTCGCGAGTTCTACGCGAATGCAAAGGCTGAGAAGAACAGTTTCACTGTGGTGAGGGGAATGATGGTGGACTATAGTGCTGAGGTGATTCGTAGGGTGATTGAGCAACCTGAGAGAAGGCCGGAGTAGGAGAACTAGAACGAGAAGACAGGGGATAATTTTAACTTGGATTTGATAGTTGCTACCCTGTGTGTGCCTGAGACTCATTGGAAGTTCAAGAAGGGCACGAACAAGTATTCCACTTTCCCTGCCTCGTGCATGAACAGGTTTGCACGTGCATATAATTCTTTTATTTATGCCAATATCATGCCATCTTCTCACATGCATGATGTTACTGTGGAGCGTGCACGTTTGTTGTGGGGGATTCTTCAGGGAGATTATGTGGACCTTGGGATGGAGATTTATCAGGGTATTCTGAGGTTCTGGAGAGGGAGTACTACGGGTTCATCAGTTGTGTATGGCGGTTGGCGTTTATTGGCCTGCACACGAGTAGTTGCAGCTCCCGAGTGCCCCGATTAATAGTTTGACGTTGTGGAGTATGCAAGAGTGGTACGGTGGTAAGCCCGATCCTAAATGGCTTGGTTATTCTTATGACCATTTGTCGGGTGGCCGTCCAGATGATCAGATGTATGATGGTGGTACGACCCAGGAAAGCAGAGCATCTTAGAGAGCTCAGTTGGGTGAGGAGGCTGGTCCTTCGGGTCCGTCGCAGCAGCAACAGCAGTAGAAGGAAGCATAGGGTAGTGCTGGTATGAGTTCAGCACAATATAGGCGCTTGATGAGGAGGAAGGATGCGATGCATGACATCCATAGTCGGTTTATACGGGACCTTACCCAGGCATTGGGGACTGCATTCAGAGTCACAGGAGTTGACATCCAGTGGCCAGTATTCGGTGAGAACTCTGTGTACACGCCTCAAGACACACCTGACACACCACCCATTGAGGGTAATGACCCTGATTCTGAGTAGGTATGTCTGATTCCTTACTATTACCTTCACTGAGGACATTGAATATTTTAAGTTTGGGGGTAGTAGTTAAGGATTACATGTTATGTGTGAGTCGTATATAGTGTGCATATTCATGATAATTAGTTCATATAGTTACATATTTTCCATGTAGTAGTTTTTTATTTTTGTTATAGTTTGTTGCATATGGTTGCATGCATGTGCATTATATCATGATCCCTTAGATGATTTTTCCGATTAATTTGCGATATTGATGCTAGAGTGGTGATTTCGTGTTTAGTGAGGTTAAGTTCTATCGAGTTGATTTACATGCTAGAGACAATTGTAATTTCACTAAGTCTTATAGGTTGCTTGAGGGCTAGATCATGATCATGGTTTGTTTGCTTGGCGAGGTTTAATCACATGTTTATATTTAGAATTTAGGATACTCTCTTAATGATAAAATAACATGGATATTTTAAAATTGGAGTAAAATTTGGATTTCATTGCTAGTTGTTATGGCTAGGTGTCAAATGGCTAGTAGCCGGCTCATTTTATATGAGTAGTCTAGGGTTGAACGAGATGGAGTGAAACGCACTCGTTCAGAAAAATCATAAGAAAAGAAAAAAGAAAAGGAAAAAAATAAAAAAATAAATATATGTGTTATGCATAATTGATCACGAGTGGGCTCTTTAATACTCGAGTTATTAAGTTCTTAGGGAACTTTGTGCCTAGTGACCTAAGGCTTTTATAGTCTGGGATCCACTAACCTAACGTTCTATACATGGGTATTATTGTATAAGTTTTTTGTGGACCTCACTCATTGCACAGTTAAATAATCATATTTGTGTTGTTTCTGTGTTGTGAATAAAAGCATGAATCCATATAAAAACTCCGATATAAGAATTGAAGTGTTGTTAGTCATTTTGAGTTTAGCTTTTTCTTCTATTTATAACCTTGCGATTGCCTTGATGAGTAGTGAGTCATTATTATTGATCTAGTTGCGATAGTATCTGTAAGCATTTGCACACACACGTGTTTCTGGCTTGTAAGTTAATTTGTAGGATTTGATTAAACTTGTGTGAATAACTGCATTTGTTAAGATGTTGCTTGTTGGTTGGTTAAGTTATCCTATGGGGATCGTTGCATTCATATAGTTTGCATTCATGCATTTTGATTTCTTGTTCTTTGAGTCTGTTATGCTTAAGGACAAACATCGGTTCAAGTTTGGGGGTGTGTTAAGTGGCATTTATGTCCACTTAAAATGCTCTATAAAGGCTTGAATCGGTGTTTTGTACTCGAGTTATTTGTGTATTTGATGTGTTTTTGTAGTATTTATAAATTTCAGGCATAAATAAAAGAATCATGAGATTTAGCATTATTTTGGTGCTAAATTGGTGTTAGGAAGATGTTTTGAGAGTTTGCTCGTATATTGTCAACACAAACCAGCCAAGAAAACAAAAAAAAGAAGATTTTCTAGAAGGTCAGCGCGCCCGCGCTGTAGTAGCGTGTTGTCGCACTGGGATGCATAATTGCAGCGTGCCCGCTGGTGAAGCGCGCGCCCGCTCCAGGTCGAGATTACAGAATCCTGATTCTAAGACGATTTTGACCAGCCAGACTTCTAATCTGCATGGGATGCTATATAAACATAACATATGATCGTTTTTTAAGAAGACGTGCCAGAGCTTAAGTAGAAGGTGTAAGAAGACCGTATAGCACAATTCAACCAAGGAGAAGAGAATCTAGTTTATTCTTGTGATTCTTTATTTTAAGTTGTAATCTTGGATGCTAGTTTTCTTATTTTTGAACCTATACTCTTGTTTTGTACTTGGTTTTATTATTTATTCAGTATAAAGACTGCTTTTATTATACCATGCTTTCCTCAGAACCCACGTTGATGATGAGTCCGATTATGGGCTGATCATTATCATGGGGTTCTAGCGGATTTACTTATGGATTTCTTTAGTTAATTTATTTTGATGCCTTTGTGTATGGTGATTTTCTGATATCCTAGTATTGGTTGTGCTTATTCATCTCATGAGCGTCGCGAACTTATAAGATAGCGTGTTAATCTCTAATGAAGCGAAAGTGAACTTAGGGGTTTAGAACTTGCCATGCTAGCATATGTTCATGTATTTGATATGCATGATTCGTAGGTAATTTTAACCATCTAACTTGCCCTATGTAGTCATGATAGATAGCTTGTGCATTAAACCGTTATGTTGTCAAATTCTATATATATATATAGGGTTTCAATATAATTGGTGTCTATTCAGCTTCTATCTCTTTTGTGGATGTCTGGTAGTACAGTATTCGTACAACGAAAGTTGGCGTTCATCACCATTGCATGCTAAGGTTAAGAACAAAGAGACTATTGAATGAAGTAGCAATGAAACTAGAATCCCATGTTAGTGTCATATAATAATCAATCTCTTCAATTCTCTTAGTTAATGTTCTTAGTATAATCTCTTAGTTAATTCTTAGTTATAACAGTCTCAATTTGTTAATCGTCTTAGCATTGAATAATAACCATATCATTGTTGCATAAGTACATTGATTGAAATTAACCTAAACCAGTCTCTGTGGGAACGAACTAGAAATAATTCTATATTACTTACGAACACGTATATTTGCGTGAATATTAGCGCGTGTTTTCGTCCTAACACATTCCTTTGTTCATATTTCATTTCAATTCTTGAATTCTCCTAATTCGTTGAACCCCCTATTCATATTCCAATAGTAATATATATATACATAAATCTTGATATATTCTGATGTTGAGATATATCAAAGCATACCAATTGTCCCAGTTGCTCCTCTATGGACTGGATGGTGATGATTGGGATCAGGTATATACTTGATCCTAAGGACCGGGAATTAAACGGATCCTTGTGTTGGGCCTTAAGGCTTGGGTACCCGAATGGATCTATACATTGAGGTATGGATCTACACTGTATCCTGGCTGATCAGCAGGATATAGGTGCGAACTTGTGTCCAGTTTAGTTTATTTGATATTCACCGATAATGGCCTTTGTTCTTTTCTTGCGAGGTTATATCTTTGCAGATATAACCAAATTACCGGTTCATTTAGCTTATTGTAATACTGCTTATATATTGAGGACTTGTTGAGCAACTTATGGCTCACCCCCTTTTCGTTGTTATTCACCTTATTATTTTCAGTTAAGAAGGAAAAATGAAACATATCAGGACTCGAGTGGTAAAGAAACGAGTCAAGCTGCGGGACCCTCTCATTCCAAAGGTGTTGTTCCCGATCCAGGAAGAAAGCTCTGAGTTTCCTGAGCAGGGGTTGTGTAGATAGAAATGTGTGTATTTAAACAAATAAGAAAAGTAGGTTAAAACTTGTTAGACAATGGTATGTAATAAAGAGAGTTTTGTGAGATTTTAAATTTGGATTGTAATAAAAGTAGAGTGTGATTCTTGTTTTCATACTTCCACCTAAAAAGATCCTGGTTATTATTAAAGGAGTTAGATGTATATAAATCTGTTTAATGGTTATACAGGTTGTACAAATTTGGTGATTAGCTAGTAACCCCCAGACTTATACCCCGGGTTTGGAGGACTTTACAGTCCGTCATGAAAGGATTGGTCATTGAAGCTAGATGAAGTTGTTTGGGCCAACAGAATAGCATAAAAAACACCTTTAGGGATGTCTCCTTTCCAGTTGATATATGGTAAGGCGTGTCATCTTCGTGCTGAGTTAGAACATAAGGTGTACTGGGCTTTGAAGAAATTGAATCTTGACATGTGGGCTGCTGGAGAAAGGAGAATGCTTCAAATTAATGAGCTCGATGAGTTTTTTCTACAGGCTTACAAGAAGAAAAAGTTATACAAGGAGGAGGTTAAGAGATGGCATGATAAGAGGTTGGCACACAAGTCCTTTGTGCCTGGTCAGCAAATCCTAATTTTCAATTCTCGTCTCAAACTTTTTCCAGGAAAGCTTAAGTCAAGGTGGTCAGGGCCATTCATAGTCAAAACTGTGTTTTTGCATAGTGCAGTGGAAATTTTTGATAAGCTTCAGGACCAAGCATTTAAGGTTAATGGTCAAAGGTTGAAGCATTACTTTGGTGATATGGTGAACCGTGAAGCGGTGATCGCCGTTCTTGCTACGACATGATTTTAGAAGCTTCACGTCAAGCTAATGATGGAAAACAAGCGCTTCGTGGGAGGCAACCCACGCGTTTTTGTAGTATTGTAGTTTGAAAAAAAAAGAAGAAATTTTTTTTGGCAATAGCTCAGCGTGCCAGCGCCCCTTTCCTGCGCGCCCGCGCCCTTTTCCTGCGCGCCTGCGCCTGCCCGCTGTTTAAAAAAAAGGAAAAAACAGAAAACCATAAAAAAAACATAATAATTACTATACAGATTTACCCAAATTTTTTACCTTAGCCCTACCCAATATTTTACAGTAGCCTCCCTTCATATATCTACTACATATACCTATTCTTATATACTCACCCATCTTTATACACACACAATCCCTTGCTCTACATACACTCTTTGCACCAAATTCACAACCAATTGCTTGATTATGGCACCCAAGAGAGCAAGATTTACTGGTAGTAGTAGCACTCATCCCTCTTTTGAAGAGGACTTTAGTATGGGTTGTTAGGTCTCAATGTGTTTGTAGAAGGGGGGTAGAATACAAATAATACCGAATAATCGAATTTAATGCGGAATAAAAATATGAAACAAAATTCAAGTTAAATAAGAATATTAATAAACTTGAAAGGTGTTACAACAACGGTATCGATTACAAGGGATTAATCTCAAATAGATTATCACAAATTTGGAATAAATTCGACATGAACTTTTTCTATTTTTGCAATAAAAAGATTCAAATGCTAAATGCAATTTGAGATTAAGTTCTAGGGATTTTGATCCGCTAGATAGTTACACAAGAACAAGAGAATGATTCCTAGTTGTTTGGATTTAACTTTAAAACTAGAAATTGTGATCTTGAAGTTTGCAGATGAAAATGAAATATTTGCTGCTTCTTTTCTTTTTGTTCTTGAATGTTTGACTTGTGTTCTGTTGGATTATTGTGTCTTCTGTTGCTT
Organism: Apium graveolens; assembly: GCF_009905375.1. Classification (NCBI taxonomy): domain Eukaryota; kingdom Viridiplantae; phylum Streptophyta; class Magnoliopsida; order Apiales; family Apiaceae; genus Apium; species Apium graveolens. The sequence goes on from NC_133653.1 coordinate 114,091,272, forward strand.
CTCTCTTTTTAATTCAATCAACAGAATCACTTGAACTGGAATGACAATCAGTTGAACTAGCAAGACAATCTGCTGAACCAGTAGAACTTTCGGTATGACAATCAGTCTAAGCTAGTATGACTTTCGGCAAGACTATCTGTTGAACTAGCAAGACTATCAAACTGAACTAGCAAGACTATCTCTTTCCAGTAGAACTTTCAGTGAGACAATTGAAATGACCTGGCATGACAATCGGTATGACAATCCAGATTGTCATGCTAGTTCAATTTCAATTGTCTTGCTGAATTAAAACAGATTTTAATCCAATTATAATTCTGAAAATTCTTAATATTAATTCAGAATTAATTAATCAATTAATTTAATTAATAAATAAATTAATCTTTACAGATATAATTTATTTTCTTAATTAAATTATATGACTTAATTAATTAATAGAGAATTAATACTACTCTTGAACTGTAAGCATTCTTCTGAAAATCTTCTGAAAATTACTGAAAATTATGAATCAATTTCACCACTTCAATGTTGACACTCGATATACTGTCTGGTTCATGAGTGACTAACTTCCGTGACGTTTCTTCATGTCTTGACTTTGATACTTGATTTTCTTTAGATTAAATCCCTGTAATTATCTGATACCCTGACGAGATCTCTGTCACTTGATTAAATCCACAATCTTGATTTGTATCACTGAGGCTTGATCAATTTCTTGAACTTCTTCCAGTGAATTAATTTCTCAAGTCTGTAGATGAACCTTGTTTCTGAATCCTTTGACAGATGTTACTTTGAGAGATCTCTTTGACGGTAGATCCACTATTTACTTATTACATTCTTATTTGAGTTGAGTTAAATCCTCGAATATACAAATAGGCTATAACATATGCTTTACAATCTCCCCCTATTTGTTTGTTAGACAGTAACAACAAATACCTAGAGGATAACTCAGCTAATAAGAAAAAGATGTAAACAGAAATGCAAAGTAAATAGCAGAAAAGTTTTGGATTATATTTAACATTTTCCAGATTCCAAATAGATGTTCCTCTAGACTGAACATATCTTCAAGTAGTTTTTTCTTCATTTGTACAACCACATTTTCTGTTGAGAAGCGCATATCTCTCTTGCTTCTCCCCTTATGAGAATCAACTGCTTAAAGAAGATCACCTTTGTTTACCACATCTCCCGTACAATAGGATCCGTAGATAAAAATCAATGGTACTCCCCTTTTGGAAAACAACTTCTCCCCTTACTAGGAAATCACCTTGTGTTTACCACCTCTCCCGTACAATAGGATCCGTAGTTATAAACAACAATGGTGTGGTGTAGTGTACATATATAGGATCTTTTTCTTCCTCCCTGCTATTTCTCCCCCTTAGTTGAGGAATCCTCCAAACTATTACTTAAGCTTTTATCTCCCCCTTAGAGAAGGAATGTATGCCGTTGTCTGAAGGAGTTCTCATATTTCACTTGGTTGGAAAAGAAATAACAAGTAGTTTCTCTTTCTTCCTCACTGTGAGTGTGTGATTCTGTTTAGTGTACCTCACATGTGTTTCACTCTTCTCTCCACTCGTATTTACACTCATTCTCACAGGTGTATCACTCCTCTCATAGCTCCAACATTCAGCTGTACCTGCAAGGAAAATCACCTTAGCCATCCTTAAGGAGGTCACAGGTGGTGCAATGGGAGTTCGCAAATCCCCATCCTTGTTAAACTCGTCAGATGAATATGAGTCATAATCTACAAGTTGCTAGTTTCCCTTTTAGGGTTCCAGATTTGAATTCTGGGAAGGTAAACAATGATCCAACGAATTTAGCATAAAGATAAAAGTTCCGTTCTAATGTCTGTGAAGACATTTCCTTGTGACTCATCAGGTAATATCTGAATCATTATCAACAAGTTGCCGATCTGCGCCTATGTCAGATCCACTATCCGCAGATGCATCCAGGGGATTTAAGCCTGGGGAGGTAGACACTGACCACTGACATATGGCTTTTGGATCAGTATCCTCTCCTAACACTTGTAAAGGCAATTGGTCCATTAAAAAACCTTGAACAATCGAATCTGACCTTAAAATGGTCGAAACTCTTGTTTCCGTCAACTCATCCTTTGTGTGTGTAACCTTTCCTTGTGCATCAAGAATTTTTTATATTTGAAGTGGTGACACTACATCGGATGCCTTGGACGACAGGCAAATTTCACTAGACGCACCCTGTTGAGAGAATGAATCTAGTAACTGTTTTTGTGCCTTTTCAGCCATTACTTCTTTTTGAGAAGATGTATGGGAGCTAGCAGTTGTCTCAGTTTAAATACTACTCATCTATGTAGGAGACAGAGCTACTGGGTTGACTACAAAACCTTCCTTATGTGGTGCACTAAGGCACTATCTCCTTCACGCTCATTCATACTTCATTTTAGTGGTAAGAGAGTGTTGGTTGGTTCTGTTTTTGTGTTTGTCTTTACAGTCTGGGATAGAAGTTGTGGGTTTTCAACCTCATGACTGTCAATGAAAGAAAGCCATTGGAGACTGAACATGTATCACAGAACATATGGAAATAGAGAGATAAAATGTACTTAAGATATATAATGAATGAAAATTATACATTTAATCTTTTGAGAGAAATGATGTACAATAGTGATTTCAAAGGATTTTACATGAAATAAGAAATCACTAATGTAGAAAGAAGTTTGATTTTCTCCTAAAACTCACTGCACATATAAAACAATATGTTTGTGCCTAGTGATAAGAGAGTTATTAATATGACGACTCTACTAGTTCATATTAAACTGTAACTTCAGTTAGAGTGTCATACTATGTCCTTGACGATTGCTTGAGTAGTACACTAGTTCATACCAACCTGAAGTGAGATTGTGAAGAAGATATTGCATAGTCCAATAGATCTGCAGCTGCAAAGTCCATGAACTATGGTGCACTGACTTCCTCTTTTGACTCACCAACCAGGAGTACACTTGTACACATCTTACTAGAGTCCAATTCCAAGTGTAATGTGCATCAGGTGCGTGATATGTCGTAATATTCTCAAGTCTCGTCACTGGTGCTATATGTTAGCTACTGCTTCCTGATAATAACCTAGCACAATATACAAATTTTCAATGATAACATTACCAGCTTACAAACAACCATATCCCTCAGATAAACCTTTGCTGTTATCTCCAAAGATAACCAGTGGGCCAGCTTTCTCAACCACATTTGATAGTAGGGCTCTATCTCCAGTCATATGTCTTGATGATCCACTGTCAAGAATCCACACTACCGGTTCCACCTGTTTAATGCCCTGTACTACAAATGGATTAGACCTTCTTCGGAACCCAAACTTGATTGGGCCCGGCATACTTGTAGAATTGACTTTTGTCAGGCAAAACAACATTCTTAATTTTCATGTTCTCAACTTTCTCAATGACTAGACATTTGACCTTGTAAACAGCCTTAACAAATTTATGTTTAGGCTTAGGCACAAATGTCTCCTTTCTAGCCTTAGAAGGACTAGTAGTCTTAGACCTATCATGCTTCATATTATTCACATGCTGACGAAGAGTAGTCTTATCACTAGAAACATGCTTACCATTAAAATAAGCATACATCAAATTAAAAGCACAAGAAATACAATTAGCAACACCACATGCTTTATGAGAGGGATTAACAGTAGGCAATTTATGCATGGTAGACATGGCATTTTTGTTATCCAACTCATGTGTGTCTGAGTTAGTTTCAGTTGCTTTCACAACTTTGACTGGAACTTTTGACACACTTGACTTGGAAACAACCTTCTCATTAGCATGATCTTCAGCACGTATTTCTTCTTGAATAATAGAGGAGGTCGCATCAAATGGTTCAGCAATTGATGCTTTATAGAGGGGTTTATCAATACCCTTAAGCATATGTGGTACTTCCCTACCTTTAGCACATACATGAGGAGGGGAGTTTATGCCTAATTCTCCAATAGCAGCATTATAATCATAACCTATTCCAGATGTTTGATTAACAACTTGCTTACTGTAGAACTCTTTAGCCTTCGAACAAGAATTGAAGTAGGCTTTAACCTTAGTCTCAAGACCGGTGATCTTGTCTTTGAGAATAGTTTTGAGTTGTCTATAACAGTTAACTCTATTCTCTAGAAAAGATACTTGTTCTTTTAATTTGTCTTGATTAATGTACACAAGTCTTAATTCATTGACCTCTTTCTCAAGGTCTTTGATCTGCTGACTTAATAGTTCATTATCACGACGAGCACAATCTAAGGAACCTCCTAGATGATAAACTAATTCAGCATCAGTATATTTTACCTCTTTTCTTGACGATGAAGCTTTTCCATCAATAGCCATAAGAGCAAGATCCCCTTCTTCTTCATCTTCACTATCACTATCATCCCAGCTTCTTCCCTTTGCCAGATAAGCCCTTTCAGAGTTATTCTTCTGATTTGAATCATAAGAGTTCTTTCTTACTTGTTTTGGCTTCCTATATTCTGTGGCAAAGTGTCCCAACTCATTGCAGTTATAGCATCTAATGGTACTCCGATCAACCATCCATGTTTTGTATCCACCACTACTGGTGTTAGAGGATGAAGATCCACCTGTCTGGAATCTGTTGTAGTTGGACTTGTACTTGAACTTGGGATTTCTCTTGAATATGACATTGGAGAATCTCTTGACAATTTGGGTCATTGACTCATCTTCCAATTGCTCCAGCTCTTCCAAGGAGTAAAAATCATCACCGGATTGATTTGTAGTATGAGGATCATATTTTGCTACTAACACATTTTCCTCAGCCTTGGAAGACTGTGCCATTCTCTCTGACTGTTGAGATTGTTGTTGTTGTTGACCTTCAGCTACAAGAGCAGTAGATGTGCTGACCATTCTATCTTTCCCGTAGACTTCCTTCTGCTGAATCTGCTCCAACTCATAGGTTTTTAACACCCCATAGAGTCTATCTAAAGAAATCTCACTCAGATCTCTAGCTTCTCTTATTGCAATGATTCTATGTTCAAGATGAGTTGGCAGTGTTAAAAGGAACTTTTTGTTGACCTCCCTGATTGAATAATATTTTCCATTTATGTTCAGGTTGTTGATCAACGCATTGTACCTCTCAAACACTTCAGTAATTCCTTCTCCTGGATTTGATTTAAAATATTCATACTCAGAGGTTAGGATCTCTAACTTGTTCTCCCTAACTTCCTCTGTACCTTCATTAATCACCTCAATAGTTTCCCACATGTGTTTGGAATTTTTACAGTTCATCACATGTCTGTTCATCAAGGGATCAAGGGAATCAATTAAAATTAATTGAAGGCTGGCATCCAAGGAGGCTTCTTCCTTTTCAGCAGGAGTAAAATCTTCAGGCTCTTTTGCATAGGTTCTAGCTTTGGTAATCACAACATCATCTACTATCACTTCTGGTTCAATAACCATCGGAGTTTTTGGACCCTTCTTTAACAAGTTCAGATATTTTGGATTTGCAACTTTTAAAAACAAGAGCATCTTCTTCTTCCACATAATATAATTTTCTTTATCAAATAATGGAATTTTAACGGTTCCAACTTTTTGTGAAGTCATTCTGAATTTTTGAATAAATAAAAATTCAAGGAGTTGAAAAATCACAAAAGTTTAGGATCTTGATTTGTTCTTTAATCAGAAGGCTCTGATACCAATTGTTAGGTCCCAATGTGTTTGTAGAAGGGGGGGTTGAATAGAAACAATACCGAATAATCGAATTTAATGCGGAATAATAATGTGAAACAAAATTCAAGTTAAATAAGAATATTATTAAACTTGAAAGGTGTTACAACAACGGTATCGATTACAAGAGATTAATCTCAAATAGATTATCACAAATTTAGAATAAATTCAACATGAACTTTTTCTATTTTTGCAATAAAAAGATTCAAATGCTAAACGCAATTTGAGATTAAGTTCTAGGGATTTTGATCCGCTAGATAGTTACACAAGAACAAGAGAATGATTCCTAGTTGTTTGGATTTAACTTTAAAACTAGAAATTGTGATCTTGAAGTTTGCAGATGAAAATGAAATATTTGCTGCTTCTTTTCTTTTTGTTCTTGAATATTTGACTTGTGTTCTGTTGGATTATTGCGTCTTCTGCTGCTTCTCTCTTTTTAATTCAATCAACAGAATCACTTGAACTGGAATGACAATCAGTTGAACTAGCAAGATAATCTGCTGAACCAGTAGAACTTTCGGTATGACAATCAGTTTAAGCTAGTATGACTTTCGGCAAGACTATCTGTTGAACTAGCAAGATTATCAAACTGAACTAGCAAGACTATCTCCTTCCAGTAGAACTTTCGGTGAGACAATTGAAATGACCTGGCATGACAATCGGTATGACAATCCAGATTGTCATGCTAGTTCAATTTCAATTGTCTTGCTGAATTAAAACAGATTTTAATCCAATTATAATTCTGAAAATTCTTAATATTAATTCAGAATTAATTAATCAATTAATTTAATTAATAAATAAATTAATCTTTGCAGATATAATTTATTTTCTTAATTAAATTATATGACTTAATTAATTAATAGAGAATTAATAATACTCTTGAACTGCAACCATTCTTCTGAAAATCTTCTGAAAATCACTGAAAATTATGAATCAATTCCATCACTTCAATGTTGACACTCGATATACTGTCTGGTTCATGAGTGACTAACTTCCGTGACGTTTCTTCATGTCTTGACTTTGATACTTGATTTTCTTCAGATTAAATCCATGTAATAATCTGATACCCTGACGAGATCTCTGTCACTTGATTAAATCCACAATCTTAATTTGTATCACTGAGGCTTGATCAATTTCTTGAACTTCTTCCAGTGAATTAATTCCTCAAGTCTGTAGATGAACCTTGTTTCTGAATCCTTTGACTGATGTTACTTTTAGAGATCTCTTTAACGGTAGATCCACTATTTACTTATTACATTCTTATTTGAGTTGAGTTAAATCCTCGAATATACAAATAGGCTATGACATATGCCTTACATGGGTGGTGGTGATAATAAATTCACTTTACTGGAAGCACAAGCGGAATTTGCTCGATTGATGTCTAAACCGGTGGCTAAGGAAGGGGATTCTTGCCTACGGCTCTTGATGGATAGTTAGTTGAGATGATTGCGAATATGGGTTGGGAGGGCTTTTGTGAGGTACCAGCCGCGGTTCCATTACATATTATGCGGGAGTTCTATGCCAATGCTAAGGCTAAGAAGAATGGATTTTCTGTGGTTCGGGGATTAACTGTGGATTATTGGCCTGCTGCTATTCGCCGTGTTCGACATCAGCCTGCAAAACCTAGGGGTGCTGAAGATTGGGCATGCAAGACCCAAGATGGTTTGGATTTGGATTATATCTTAGGGGAGGTATGTGTTCCGGGTATGACATGGAAATTCAAGGCAGGAACAACTGAGCCACTCACCTTCCCTGCTTCTTGCATGAACAGGTATGTGAGGGCCTAGAATTTATTTCTGTGAGCTAATATTCAACCTTCTTCGCATTCGCATGAGGTCACTGTAGACCGAGCCATACTCTTGTGGGGATTCTGAATGAGGAGTACATTGATCTTGGTTATATCATTCATCAGGGCATGCTTCGATTTTTGCGAGGTGGGACGATAGGGGCGATTCCTCATGGCTCTTTTATTACTAAATTATGCACATCTGTGGGTGTTAGTTGGTCTAAGGATGAGCAGTTGCAAATGCTAAATGACCCTATTGATCACTCTATTATCTCTAGGATGGAGGAATAGGACGGCGGTGTGCCTATGACAAGGGGTGAGGGTATATTTATGATGATGCCGAGGGTGGCCGCCCGGATCCTCCCGTGCCAACAGAGGGACCCTCTCGTGCACAACAGCCAGTTGATAGGTCTGGTTTTGGTGATGCTCAGTATAGACGGTTGACTCGGCGTATTGATGCCATGTATGACATCCACCGTTTTGGAGGACTTGACACGTGCTCTAGGTAGTTCTTTTCGAGCCACTGGTGTAGAGGTTGAGTGGCCAGCTTTTGGAGCTAACACAGTGTATCCACCGCCTAATTCTCCACCTGAAGAGGGTGATCCTACCGACAGTTAGGTATGCTCTTGCTTCCTTATTACTGCCTTCAATGAGGTCATTGAATATTTTAAGTTTGGGGGTGGTAATTTAAAGATTAGTAGTAGTATAGTCGTGTTCATATAGGAATCATATTGCATGTGTAGTGGTAGTTCATTCATAGTCTTGCATTGCTATTCATATAGACCAGAATTGTTTGCATAATTTTTATGTATATTATGTGAGTCTATTTAGTTGCATTTGCATAGCATATAGCATGATCCCGTAGGATGAGCTATTTCTAGGTCGGTGTTGATTTGAGTGTAGTGATGATGAATAGAGGGATGATTAAGTTCTTATGAATTGACTTGCATGTCCAGAAGCAAATCCTATTCATAAGTCTCATCGGTTGCTTTTGGGCTAGATCAGGGCCATACTGGTTTGGTTGTTGAAATTTAATGATTTGTTTACATTTAGAATGTTTGTTATTCCCTTAATGATGAAGGAGCACTAAAATATAAATTGGGGGAAACCAGGGATTTCATTGCTAGTTGTTAATAAAGTAAGGCGTCAAAAGGATAGTAGCCGCTCATATTTATAAGTAGTCTAGGGATGAATGAGATGGAGCGAAATGCACTCATTCTAGAAAAAAGCAAAAAAAAAGAAAAAAAGAAAAAAGAAAAAAAATATGTTAGTATTTGATTATGCAGAATTGACCACGGGTGAGCTCTTTAATACTCGAGCAATTAAGTTCTAGGGGACCTTGTGCCTAGTGACCTAAGGCTTATTCAGTCTGGGATCCGCTAACCTAACGCTCGCTACATGGGTATTATTTCATAAGTCTTTCAGGGCCTCATCCATTATACGGTCAAATAAGCATTTGTGTTGATGTGTTCAGTATTGTAGCATGAATCCTTGTCTAACTCTAGTGATGATAGAGGTGTTTTAGAGTCATGATGTGTTTAGCGTTCATTCTACTTATAATCTTGTGATTATTTTGGAGAAGAATAGGATATGGTTTTGATCTAGTGTTGGGAGTATATCTGATAAGTTAGTACATGGGATTTAGTCGAGCTCTGTTTAGAGTTATTGCATTTTTAGAGATATTGGCTTATTGATTTGATTATGGTTATTCCGAGGGGCTCTTTGCATTTTCATTTATTTGCATTCATTCATTTAATTGCATTCATTCATATATTGTCGAGTTTGTTTATGCTTGAGGACAAGCATCGATTTAAGTTTGGGGGTGTGATAAGTGGATTTTATATCCATTTAGAACGCTTTATATCGGCTTAAGTTGATGACTTGATCTCAAGTAAGTGGTGTTTTTGACGCATTTTTGTTGAGTCTTTGCAGAGCTATAACTAGAGGCAGGAATGGACTTTTCTATGTTTCTATGATGGAATAAGATCAGGAAATAAAGGGCGAAAGCTTTCCAGAGGAACAGAGTGAGAAGTAAAGAAAAGCAGAATTTTTTGGCAGAAGGCAAGCACGGCCACCCTTTATCATGGCGCGCCCGCACTTCTTAAATAGAAGACAAGCGCGCCTGCGCTCCATCTGGGCGCGCCCGTGCTAGGTCGTGCAGAAAAAAATCCTGTTTTGATTCTGATTGGAAGTTTCGTGTGGTCAAAGTAATCTGGAAGTATAAATACCATAAAGTATCAATTAGAAGAATAAAAAGAAAGGAGAACAACAAGTGGAGAGCACAAGACGGCTAAAAAGAAGAAGATCTAGTTCTACATTTTATTTTTGTATTCTTCTAAATATGCGATACTTTGGTTGCTCATTTCGGATTTGTTTTCTAAACCTTAATACTTTAATATTCTCTTGTAGTATTCAGAACCTTTTTACTATCATGTTTTCTTTGGAACCTATGATGACGAGCCGTTCGATTATGAACTAATCGTTATCATGGGATTCTAACGAATTTATTTATGGAGTTTAGTATTTGATTGCCTAAAGTTTTCAATGTGTGATGAATTATTGATTTCCTAGTATGGCTGTGCTTAATCTTCTTGGATGCTTAGCTAACATCTAAGTTGTATTATTAATCTCTATTGAATGTGAAAGTGGATATAGGGGTTTAGAACTTGGCATGCTAGCATAGGCTTATGGATGTTTTAACATGCATGATTCATAGTGTAATTTTAACCATCTTACGCTGCCCTATGTGATCTCAAAGGATAACTTGCTCTTAAACCGTTATATTTTCAAATCTTATAGACATATAGGGTCTAAACATAATTGGTGTATGCCAGATTCTATCTAATTTCTGGATGGTGAGTGGTAGGGTATACGTATATTGAAAGATAGTGTGTACTAATTTTGTGTTGTCTGATTAGTTATCAAAACCGTCACATACTATGATGAAAGCCATAAACTCTGAACGAAGTATTTAATGAAGTTGGAATCCCATGTTTTATTTCACATAAGTAAATTGATTTTTAATCTCTTAGTAATCCATTCTAGCATAATTACTTTTAGATAATCAAACTCAATTTGATACTTATCTTAGCAGTCAATAATAATCATACATTGTTGCATAAATGCACATTCTGAATTAAACCAATCTCTATGGGAACGAACCAAACTTAATGTTATACTACTTGTGACCACGTACGCTTGCATGTTTTTGTGCGAACATTGACACAGGAGTATGATCACTTTGATCCAAAAACTTATGAGTTCTTAATTGAAATCTATGACATATTTCAAAAGCTAATCAATGGCTTTTCTCTGCTTAACAAATAATATGAGCAGGAAGACTCTAACTTGAAGTTCCTTCTTGCTCTCCCAGAAAAGTGGGACTTGAAAGTCACATCAATCAGCGATAATTATGAATTGGATGAAGTATCTCTAAATGAAATCCGTGGCATGCTGAAGACTAATGAACTGGAGATGGAGCAAAGGAGCAAGATAAAAGATAAAGCCAGGAGAAAAAACCACTCCCAAGGAAAGGCTGTGATTGTAAAATCTGATACTGAGTCATCTAACTCTGATGATGACTCAAAATCTAATAGTGAATCAGATACTGAAAGTGATCATGATAATGATAATGACATTGAGCAAATGGCAGCTCTGATGGTTAAAAACTTCAAGAAGATGGTCTACAAGAACTTCAAGCACAAGAACATGAGATTCTCCAGGAAAGGCTCTAGTTTCTCAAACTCTAATAAGAGGAACTACAAAATAAATTCTGATATGAAGGAGTCTAGATCAGGATAGCTTGATAAGTCAAAGGAAAGGTTCTATAATTGTGATGGAGTAGGATACTTTACAGCTGACTGCAGAAAGCCTAGTGCTGAGAATAAACAAGCCTTGATCACCAAATTAAAGAACTGGGATGATACATCAGAATCAGATGATGAAGTCAACTATGCTCTCATGGAAAATGCCGACACTGAGGATAACACTACTGAATTAAAGGTACCTCAAACCACACTTACTTTTTATACTGATAATATCTTTGAGTTAAGATTATTTCTTAAATCTCTGCATGTTAGTTATAGGGATCAAACACTTGAGAATGCTAGGATTAAGATTGAAAACCTTGATCTTAAGAAAAGAAATGATTACCTAGAAACTGAGTTGATTTAAATTCTAGAAACTCAAAAGGAGAGAGATGATGCTTTGTGTGTTACAGAGAAACTATTAGAGAAACATGCTTATATAGAAAAAGAATTAGCTAAAGAAAGAGCAGTGATTAAGTTTTGGACTAATTCAGGAAAAACAACTTAGGATATACTAGAAAATGGATGTTGGGGATCAGGATTAGAATATATTGATAGGTTTAATTTTGATAAGAGAAATAAAAAGGAAGCTGAGAAAATTAAACCAGTAAATACTGACACAAAGGTAAAACTGAACCAGTCTCACTTAAGACCTATTAAGTTTAACTTAAATGCTGATGTTGTTAAGTTAGTTAATGAAAAAGGGTCAACTTCAGCATCTAAGTCAAAGCTAAAAACTGATAAGTGTGAACCTGTTCATACAAAATCATTAAATGTTGGTTATATGACACGGAAGCAGCTTAAGCAAAAGTTGAAGGATGTTAAAATAAAAAATAAGAAAAAATAGCCTAGAAATAATAGGAATGGAAAGGAAGGTGTGAATAAGGAGAACAAATATAAATCCATCTTTAATGCACCTAGAAAGGTCTAGTTTAACTGTGGTAGTACTAATAATCATGTTGTAGCTTACAGGAAGAATAAAGGGATAAATATCGTTTCTCCTAAGTCAGAGTTTAGGAATAGAACAGTTAGATATAAACCACAAAATCCATGCTTTCATTGTTTTAGTATTTGGAATTCAATTTACACATGTAAAGAGTATCACAGTTTGTATTATGACTATTATGAACTAAAACCCTCTTTGAATAAATTTAATCTACATGTGTAAACTCTGATATTAGGAATGTTAGCGTAAACTCTGATTCAAAGTCTTATGTTATAAATGTTAACAAACTTAAAAAGGCCAAAGGATCCAATCAAGTATGGGTTCTTAAAAACACTAATTAATTGTTAAATCTGAATGTAGGGTAACATGAAGAACTCTCTAGTCTTGGACAGTGGATGCTCAGGACATATGACTAAAAATAAATCCCTGCTATCAGAGTTTAAGGAAGAGGTTGGATCAAATGTTTCTTGTGGAGATGGCAACTTAGGAATGATTTTGGGATATGGCAAGATTAAGCTTGGAAATATTATCACTGAAGATGTAGCTCTGGTTGCAGGACTGAAGCATAATTTGATCAGTGTGAGTCAAATCTGTAATAGAGGTTACCATGTGAATTTTATGAGGAACATTATGAAATTGTCAGTAAATCAGATGGCTTGCAATGACTGGTGTTATACATGGTAACTTATATGAATTCAGGGTCTCCATAAATGCTGATGATTGTAGAGTATGTCTACTTAGTAGAGCATCTGTGGAAGACAACTGGAACTGGCATAAAAGACTTTCTCATCTCAGTTTCAACAATATCAATTAACAAGTGAAGAAAGATCTTATAAGAGGGTTGCCCAATGCAGTATTTACTCCTGATGGCTTATATGATTCATGCCAGAAAGCCAAACTAAGGAAAACATCTTGTTAGTCCCTTAACAATATAGCAAGAATTACAGAAGGGGGGTTGAATGGAATTCTTGAACCTTTTTCTTGAAATAAAAAAGTTCAACTCGATTATAGATATATTTATTTTGATTAGTATAATGAGAAATGTAAACTTAATTGAATCAAAACATAAGTAATTAAAAACAAGAGTCTTTAAAAACTTTCTGGTGGATTTAAACAATTCCACCAGAGATATATATAATATATCGAGAGGACTCTGTGTGCAGAAATGCTCACAGCTGCTTATAAATGGAACTACTGAGAATTCAGGAAATGCTAATGATTCTGCATACAAAGATTTCTCTGTTTTTGTCTTTCTTAGCTATCTCAGTTATTTTTCTATTTGCTACTCTCTTAATTTATATAATACCAAGATTACAAAGTCAAAAAGACTGAACAAATATAAAATCTAATAGTCTTAAGCTTTGCTGCTTTTCGTCCTCTATTACCTAGTTAATGGGCTTCCACAGTGTATTTGTATACATCTCGACGGCTGTGTGTCAGCTTTCACTATTCAACTGCTGTTTGAATTCTTTATATGATCATCCGTCGACTTTCAGAACATCCGTTGATGATTTAATTGATCATCCGTCGACTGCTATATTACACATCCATTGATAGTCATTTGATCATCCGTCAATGGCTTTGTTAATCATCCGTCGGTAGCTATTTTGGCACTTGACTCTATATCACTTATGCAGAATTACAAGACATCATTTATGTACAATTATTCAACCTATTCTGCATATCTAGTTAAAATCAACTTGACTTATATGCTACTACAGATTTTTTATAAAGGTGCATACATAACTGTGCTACAAACTTATTATTACATAAGCTACTCACTCGATGGATAATAAGTTAATCATCCGTCGGGACTATAATGAGTTATCCGTCGGGACTATAATTCTTATCCGTCGAGTGCTACATAATTTTACTAAGTAAAATCTACTTAGATGTTTTGTTTATGAAATCATCAAGTATACAACATATGCACAACAATCTCCCCCAATTTATGTCTACTGGAATTGTAGCCATAAATTAAGAGATACTTGATGATAACAAAACATCCTGAACATATATCTTTACAGATAAGTAGATAAAACTGAAAGTGCTTCAATTAATTAAAATGAACAAGGTTTGGCTCACAGTCAATTCAAGATGCTCCTCTAGCCTGAGCAGATTTTTCTAGTTCCTTGAAGGTTTGGATCTTCTTCCAAGCTTTCTGTTATTTTCTTCAATTTGATTCTGGAGCTGCCTGCGAAATTCTAGTTCATCAGATTCTGAGAGATCTAGCTTTTCTTGCATTTCCGAGAGAGTCTCATTGCTAGAGATACTCAATTGGTCTTCTAATCTGAAGAATCTTCTTACACCCTTGTCATCCATGAATTTCATCAGCCAGTAGGGCCTTAGATGCACTCTTCTCCCTGTGTATGGGATGATTAGAGTCTTTGAGAGTGCATCTTTAGCTCTAACACTCCTAAGCTCTTCAATATTCTTCAATACTAGTCTTCTTGCAGTTACATTGAACCCAAAGTTTTTCTTGAGGGATGAATAGACTTTAATCAGCACAGCTTGGCTTTTTTGAAGAATCCTGTGAAGTGGCCACTGAATCTCCCTTCCTCCTTTGTACTTGAACACCAACCTTTCAGGTAGGTTTCTGTATGCATCAATTGCCCTTACTTCATCCAGTTCATCCAGATAAAGATTTAGATCTGAAAATTCTTTGATGTCCCACAAGTACAAGTAGTCTCCCCTGTTGACCTTGGGTTGAGCTTTAACTACTGACTTGGATTTGAGAGGTGACAGCTTCACTTTCTTGACTGCCCTTCACTTTGTCCTTTTTGGCTTGCTAAGGATTGGTAATGTAGCGCCCTCCAAACCCGGGTCAGAAGTTTGGGGTCCACACACACCTTATTTATAACCTTCTTATAACAATATTAAAGATAACAATAATATGCAATGACCCTACTTACCAACTACCACGGATCACAACAGGTTAAAGTATGCACACAAGCCAAACACACTAATATATTACAAACCGTTCAAATCCCAACTATCTCAAACTCAACTAAGTATTAAACATTATTACAACCTTTTACAAACTTAAATTATTCAAAACAAGCCTACTAGCTCAGCTTCCTCAACCTGAACCCCTAGCTCTCGCGCTGGACTGGGGATCTTCGCTACCAACTGGTTCCTTTTTAACTGGAAAGAATATAAACAACATCGCACAAATGAGCTAACTAGCTCAGCAAGTCACAATGACAAAACTGAGAATAATGATCATCAGGTGAACATGATTATGATATCAAGTGAACAATGGATTATGATTTAGAATTGGATATTATACTTTTAATTTAAAAACCAAGGTTAGGCTGCTGATCAGTCACGCACTAACCCCGAGCAAGGCACACAGCATTACTTTAACTACTGGATCCAAGGCACACATTGGCCTAACTTGACCATTATATGGTCTGACCACGAATCTGGTCCACAATTTTATAAAAACAATCCAATTCTCACATAATAACAGAATATGCAATAATAAACAATAACCAGAATCATTAACAACAATGAGTGTTTAACAATGAAAGGGTTTCAATCTTTGTAAGGATCAATAAGGTAATTTAAAAACTTGGATGCTGGGTAATGAAAGAATTGGATAACAAAAGAATCAATATTTCAGGGTTTCAAAGATTTGGGCTCTCAAAGCATAGGATACAATGGTTGAATGTACAAGTAATTCAGTTCAGTGTTTGGGATTTTGTTTGCATGTATTTGTGGAGTAGTATCGTATACTTGAGGTTCGAGTTTGGGTTTACAATAATCAATGGCTTAGAAAGAATATGGTTCATGGCTCAAGAACAATATCTGAAATCAGGATTTAGGTTTCCGTGCTTCAAAGCACTTGCAATATCAACAAGACTATCAAGAATTACAATATCTCGAGAAAGTTCAGAACACTTGCCTGGTATTAGCTTACTACACTGCACTCGCTTCCAATCACAACCGTCTTACTCCTCAACTATCTGTTTCCCTTTCCTACGCCTTGCCTCTTCTGCTCACATATCATAAGCATCTATCAATCATCAACTCCCAAGATCTATTCAACACATACTTCTATCTACCCTTCGTTTTACCCAAATCCGATTAACGGATTGAAATTTATGCAATAACGAAGTAAAGACCGAATATATAGACCGATAGTCAAACAACAAGTCACGTATAACACATAATACATCACGTAATCAATGACATATCATTTATAAAGAAGTCTCGGGTCATAAATAGGCTTTCTGGTATTTAAAATGATTTTTAAAACATTTTTCGGAATTAAAATGGGTCGTTGGATCAATTTTCGGATTAATAAACAAGGTTCGGTTAGCCAATTCTGGCTTCGAAACAATTTTAGAATAATTATCGAGCCTTGAAAATAATTTAGAATAATATTTTAAAGCTCGAAACTATTTTTCGGAATTTTTAAATCATTTTTAAATAATTAAATCTAATTAAATAATTAATTAAAAATCAATTAATAATTAATTAAATCAATTAATCAATTAATTTTCAAATTAATTGACTAATTAATCAATTAAAAATTAACTGAAATTAATTAACTAATTAATTCAGATTTATTTGTGAATTAAAAATAATTTTCGGAATTAAAATAATAATTTTTAGAATTTTCAGAAATTAAAAACGAATTTTTATAATAAAAATAAATGGGAAATATGATTTTTAAACATTTTTAAAAGAGGAATCCTATTTTTGCAAAGTCTGGAAACTACAGGGACCAAACTGCATCGTTTTCAAAAGTTCAGGGACCAAACTGCAAATACTACAGTCCAGTCGCCGGAAAACACAGGGGTGGCCGGAGAACACGATTCCGGCCTCCTCACCTTGCCACAAGCTCCAGATCACATCTACAGGTTACCAGGAACACAACCATGCAATCAAAACAACCTAACAATCCCTGAGTTGGCCGGAGTTTGGCCGTGAAATTTTCCAGTTTCCGGCGAACATCGGAAAACTTCAAAACACAACTCCCTTCTCTACAGACCTCGTTGGTTCATGAAACTTATACGACTGGATTGCAAATTTCATAGAGAACACAACCCACTATAACACAACATCAATCTATCACAGAATAAGAAACCCCCAAATTTCAATTAAGAACATTCATACGGTTTATAAACCCTAATTTTAAAATTCGAAAATTAAATTCAAATTTGAACATGTTATTGAACTCCAAATCAGACGTATGACATATGAAAATCATCAGGAAAACAAGCTCTACAACATGCAATCATCAAATCATACAAACAATCATCCGAACAAAAATTCATATTTTTAATAAAATAAATTCGAAAATAAATAAATTTTTTGAAAATAAACCTTTGATTCTGCAGTGAAAGAAAGCTCAGAATCTGATAGTACTCCTTGAGACCTTCAAATTGGTTACTCCAACTTTTCAAACGGATTTCACTAACACCTTGAATTTGTGGTTTGATTCTCAGAAAGGTTTATGAATATATGATTTTTCTCTGTAAAATTATATATTTATCTGTCTGCAAATGATTTTGATACGAAATAAAATACGGTAAAAGGCTATTTATAATTATGGAAAATTAGTATCCCGTTGGATCATTCCGGATATAAAATGGTACATTTATTTATAAAAACTGATCCAAACAGTATCGGTTTTCGGGATAATTATCCAGATCAGTACAATTTGTTCTGCGGTCTTGGTCTCAGCGCCTGGTTACACGTATTACGAAGTGATAATTGGGATAGTTTAATAAAAAGCTCCCGTTTATCAAAAATACGGGTTTTATTAATTTACCGAAACGAATATTGTATCGAAAATGTTGCGCCGGGACCCGCGCAGGACAAACCGTAAGCCGGATCGAAAAAGTCGAAACATGGAAAATACTCGGAATATTACAATTAGGTTAGGAAGGAGTTCTCGGAAGAGTTTCGGGTTCCAAAAACGTAACAACGGTTGACGTCGGTTGGTTCCCGTTTTTATAAAATAGATTTTAATTACCCGGAAAAAGATTTTAAAAATTTCATATGATTCTTATAAATCCATAAATCAACATAAAAATAATTAGGAAGATATGACAATTATCTATATTTTATTTTGGACATATAAAAATTAAAATACTCAATTAATGTTATTTTTGAATATTCAAGTACAAATAACACTTAACAATTAACTCACAGAATAGATATTGAGCACACATAATAATTATTTAATATCAAAAATAATTACACGATATATCCCGGATATTACATCCTTCCCCCCTTAAAAGGATTCTGTCCTCAGAATCTCCTAAGAAAACGAATGAGGGTACTTTTCTCTCATATCACTTTCTAACTCCCAGGTTGACTCTTCAACCTTTGGGTTTCTCCACAATACTTTTACTAACTTTACCACTTTATTTTTCAATACTTTCTCTCTTACCTCTAGAATCTCTATCGGACTCTCTACATATGATAAATCTGCCTGAAGCTATATTGGCTCATATTCGATTACATGCCTGGAGTCTGGATTATATTTCTTGAGCATCGATACATGAAAAACATTGTGAATGTGCTCCATGTGCGGAGGTAACGCCAATTTGTAAGCTACTTTGCCAACTCACTTTAGGATCTCAAAAGGTCCTACATATCTTGGGATTAGCTTCCCTTTCTTTCCAAACCTCGTTAGTCCTTTCCATGGTGATATTTTCAGTAATACCAAGCTTCCTTCTTCAAATTCCATGTCTTTCCTTGACTGGTCTGTATATTTCCTCTGACGATCTTGAGCGGCTGTTAATCTTTTCTGGATAAGTTCAACAACTTCCTTTGTCTGCTGTACCAGTTCAGGTCCAAGTATCTTGCGTTCTCCTACCTCGTCCCAATATATTGGAGATCTACATTTGCGTCCATAAAGGGCTTCATAGGGTGGCATTCCAATGCTGGCATGATAACTGTTGTTGTAAGCAAACTCTACCAGAGGTAAATGTTCGTCCCAACTTCCTTTGAAATCAATCGCACAAACACGTAACATATCCTTGATTGTCTGGATTGTTCTTTCACTTTGGCCATCCGTTTGGGGGTGATAAGCTGTACTCATATTCAGTCTTGTTCCCAAACATTCTTGAAAACTCTTCCAGAATCTTGAATTAAACCTTGGATCTCGATCAGATACAATAGACACTGGAACTCCATGACGAACTATATTTTCTTTCAAGTACATATGGACTAACTTGTCGAGCGAAAATCTTTCATTTATAGGCAGAAAATGAGCTGACTTGGTAAGTCTATCCACTATAACCCAATTGGCATCATGATTAGCCCTTGTCCTTGGTAATCCGACTATGAAATCCATGGTAATATGTTCCCATTTCCACTCTGGAATTTCCAATGGCTGTAGCAATCCGCTTGGTCTCTGATGCTCTACTTTAACTTTCTGACAGGTATAGCATTTGCTAACCCATTCCGCAATTTCCCTCTTCATATTTGGCCACCAATAATTCTTCTTTAAATCTCTATACATTTTGGTACTCCCTGGATGGATGGAATATCTTGAACTATGTGCTTCTTGTAAAATTTCATTCTTTAACTCCGTCACCGGTGGAATCCAAATTCTAGATGAAAATCTCAAAATGCCTTGATCATCCTTCTGCGTGCATAATTCTTCACCTACCAAACGATTTATATCTTGGTCCATTACATTTTCCTGACATTTCTTTATCTTCTCCAACAACTCCGGCTGGAAAGTCATATTGTACATTTTCGCTTCCTCAGGTTTGCAAACTTTAATTTCCAATTCCAATTTCTGAAATTCCTTATATATATCTTCAGGTACTGATAACTCATTTAACTTTTCTTTCCGACTTAACGCGTCTGCTACAACGTTCGCCTTACCGGGATGATAATTAATCGAGCAATTATAGTCTTTGATCAACTCTAACCATCTCATTTGCCTCATATTAAGTTCCTTTTGTGTGAATATATACTTTAAGCTTTTGTGATCCGTGAAAATCTCGTACTTTTCTCCATACAAATAATGTCTCCAAATCTTCAAAGCAAAAACTATAGCTGCTAGCTCCAAGTCATGAGTAGGATACTTTTGTTCCTGTGGTTTTAATTGCCTTGACGTATAAGCAATCACCTTGTCGTGCTGCATAAGAACACATCCTAATCCTTTATGAGAAGCATCGCTATAAATTACAAAATTCCCTTGATCGTCTGGAAGTGACAAAACAGGTGCCGTAATTAATCTTCGCTTCAACTCCTGAAAACTTTCTTCGCACTTGTCGTTCCATATAAACTTTTCATTCTTTTGTGTAAGCTTTGTTAATGGTGTGGCAATCCTTGAGAAATTCTGAACGAATCGTCGATAATATCCTGCCAATCCCAAAAAACTTCTTACCTCAGTGGGTGTTCTCGGTCTCTCCCAATTCGTAATTGCCTTGATCTTTATCGGGTCCACTTTGATCCCTTCGTTATTGACTATGTGTCCTAAGAACTGAACTTCTTGTAGCCAAAACTCACACTTCGAGAATTTAGCATATAACTTCTTTTTCCTTAAAATCTCCAAAGCCGTTCTCACATGTTCCGCATGATCCTCTTCCGTCTTGGAATAGATTAAAATATCATCTATAAACACAATAACAAACTTATCCAAATACTCTTTGAAAATTCTGTTCATCAGGTCCATAAACGCTGTTGGGGCGTTGGTCAATCCAAATGACATCACTAGAAATTCATAATGCCCATACCTTGTTCTGAAAGCTGTCTTTGGTATATCTTCTGGCTTGATCTTTAGTTGATGATATTCCAATCTTAAATCAATTTTGGAGAAGTACTTGGCTCCCTTCAATTGGTCAAACAGATCATCGATTCTGGGTAACGGATACTTGTTCTTGATTGTCAGCTTATTGAGCTCCCTATAGTCGATGCACAGTCTCATGCTTCCATCTTTCTTCTTGACAAATAATACCGGGGCTCCCCACGGGGATACACTGGGTCTAATTACTCCTTTCTCTAACAATTCCTGCAATTGCTTTGCTAGCTCTTTCATCTCAACAGGCGCCATTCTGTACGGGGCCTTGGACACCGGTTCTGTTCCAGGTTCCAAGTCGATCGCAAATTCAATTTCTCTATGTGGAGGAAGTCCTGGTAACTCGTCGGGAAATACGTCTGGAAATTCATTCACTACTGGAATATCTTCAAGTTTTGCTGGCTCCTGACTTCTGTCGATCACATATGCTATGAAATGCTCACATCCTTGTCGTAGTAACTTCTTGGCTTGAATCATCGTTAAGAACTTTTTTACTTGTTTCTGACCTTTGAACGTTACTATTCTTTCTTCTGGCGTTTTCACCATTACTTTCTTATTTCGACAATCTATCTGAGCATCATGCTTAGATAACCAATCCATCCCTAATATCACATCAAATTCTCCTAACTTAAATGGTATCAAATCTACACAAAACTTACTACCAGAAATCTCAATCTCACAATTTCCACAAACTTGGTTCACAGTTACACGTTCTTGATTTGCTAATTCCACAATCATTATTTCATTTAAACACTCAACTGGACAGTTTAATTTACTAACAAAATCTTGTGAAACAAACGATCGAGTTGCTCCCGAGTCTATTAACACTTTGGCACATAAAGAATTCACATTAAGCGTACCTGCCACGACATCCGTATCCTGGATCGCATCCTTCACCGACATGTCAAAAACTCTAGCCCTTGGAGTCTCATTTATTGTTGGGGTAGATCCCATAATTCTCAATACATTACTAACTGGGGTTGGTGTCTTGCAATCCCTGGTCATATGTCCTGGCTTCCCACATTTAAAGCATGTAAATCCAATGACTGGAACCTTCACTGCTGGATTCCGAATAGGCTGATTCTTATTTGTTGGCTGATTTCGGCACTCCCTTGAATAGTGCCCTTTCTGGTTGCATTTAAAACATACCACATTCAACTTGTTACAAACTCCTCCATGCTTCTTTCCACAAACTTGATAATCTGGAAAAGTTAATCTCAACTGATTCGGCTGATTCACATTAGCTGGACGATTGCCCTGGCCTCATCTCCTGCATTTTGTCTCCTGAAATTAAAATTTCTCCCTGGCTGAAACTTGCCCTTCTTAAAATTTAAAAACTTCCCTGTTTGTGACTGACCCTCACTTCCCTCAACTTTCCTTTTCTTGCTTTCCTTATCTTTCTGGAACATCTCACTCTCTGTCTCTGCGATCATAGCCTTCTGTACAACCCCGACATAGGTATCCAATTCAAAAATAGCTACCTTCCCTCTGATCCATGGCTTCAAGCCTTGCTGGAATCTCTTAGCTTTCTTTCTATCAGTATCAACATACGACGACACATACCTTGACAATTCCTCAAACTTCCCCTCATAATCTGTTACCGACATATTCCCTTGCTTTAGCTCTAAAAACTTCAGCTCCATTTGATCCTCAACAAACTGAGGAAAATACTTTTCTAAAAACAATTCCTTGAACCTTTCCCAACTAATAACATCTGTGCCTTCCAATGTCTTCACCATTTCCCACCAATAGGTGGCCTCATTCTTTAAATAGTAACTTGCAAACTCAACCTTCTGTTCTTCCTTTACTTTCACTAAGGCAAATGCCTTCTCTATTTCCTTTAACCAAACATTTGCTTCAATTGGCTCTAAGGAACCCTTGAATTCTGGTGGGTTTATTGCCTGAAAAGTTTTGAAGGTTACCTGGGGATTGGTCTGTCTTTGTTGTTGTTGTGCTAGGTGAACTGTTTGTTGGGCCAGGATTTGAAGAATCTGGGCTATTGCTGGGTCCATAGGTCCTGGGTTCACATTCGGGTTTATATCATCTTGATTGTTGTTGTTGGTTTCTTCATTCCGGGTGTTGGTGCGGGTATTTCTTTTGGGAGGCATTTTCCGTAAAGAATCAATCAATTTATTTAGCTTTTAAATCAAATATTTGCATAAAAGAAAAGTTTTGTAAAACAGGAATATCTCTTTTTGAAAACAGTTGTAACTAAGTAAATTGCATGCTTCTTTACAGAATATAAACAGTTATGGAAAACAGGGTACATGGTATCACAGGGTATAACTGGTGCAATAAATAAGGTAAGGTAAAACAGGTGCAATAAAATAAATGACAGTGCTGGAAAGGAAAAAGGTACTGATATATATAGATCAAAAGTTTTAGGGTAGTACAAGCGTAAAGACGCTTCGGAAGTAAAAGCAAAAAGGGTACAACAACCTACTCACTAGTCAGCATAGCTAGTCTATAAATACAACTCAAAAGTCTACTGATACACACTACTGTACATACTACATAACCATAACAACATTTCTCAACATCTCCATCTCTGAGTCTCTAACTCAGCTCCAAGGAAACTCTGGTCCTGCCAGCCTCTCAAAGTCCTCCATCCCCTCAGTAGCCCAGCCTATCAGTGCATCAGGGCCTCTACCAGGTAGTGTAGCTCCATGTAGCCTAGCCTCAAGAACCCTCCGCGTCACATGAATCTCCTCTCGAAGCTCCCTCACACCACGATCAACATCTGTAGTCCTGATGATATGCTGTAACTCTCTAATCTGAGCCAACAAGGAATCACGCTCCAATAGAAGAGCCTCATACCGGTAATAAGGAACTGGGGGTAATGTAGACTGGAATGGGGCACTCGCAACTGAATGCCCGGTGGAATCTGAATCAGCTGGTGGGGGTCCTCTGATAGGTGGCCTCATGCCTGGAGGTGGAATAGCCTGCAGTGGTACGGGCTGCAACACCGGTGGAGGTAAAATAGCCAATGCTGGTGGAACAATAGGACGTGGATCCGAAAACGGCACTCCAACTGAAGGCTCTGAGTGATCAGCTGATACGGGAATAAAAGAGTCGGCCATCACTGCTATCTGAAATCATATCGCCATATAAGAATCTCGTACCATAACACAAACTATACTAATATCTGATATACTGAAACACTCAACCTCTCAACGTTCTATCATCCTATGCCTTACTTCTAATCCTAACCCTCTACCCATTCCTGTTAACCTAGGCTTGTGTCAGTGACTTATAATCCGTAGCTCTGATACCAAACCTGTAGCGCCCTCTAAACCCGGGTCAGAAGTTTGGGGTCCACACACACACCTTATTTATAACCTGCTTATAACAATATTAAAGATAACAATAATATGCAATGACCCTACTTACCAACTACCACGGATCGCAACAGGTTAAAGTATGCACACAAACCAAACACACTAATATATTACAAACCGTTCAAATCCCAACTATCTCAAACTCAACTAAGTATTAAACATTATTACAACCTTTTACAAACTTAAATTATTCAAAAGAAGCCTACTAGCTCAGCTTCCTCAACCTGAACCCCTAGCTCTCGCTCTGGACTGGGGATCCTCGCTACCAACTGGTTCCTTTTTAACTGGAAAGAATATAAACAACATCGCACAAATGAGCTAACTAGCTCAGCAAGCCACAATGACAAAACTGAGAATAATGATCATCAGGTGAACATGATTATGATATCAAGTGAACAATGGATTATGATTTAGAATTAGATATTATACTTTTAATTTAAAAACCAAGGTTAGGCTGCTGATCAGTCACGCACTAACCCCGAGCAAGGCACACATCATTGCTCTAACTACTGGATCCAAGGCACACATTGGCCTAACTTGACCATTATATGGTCTGACCACGAATCTGGTCCACAATTTTATAAAAACAATCCAATTCTCACATAATAACAGAATATGCAATAATAAACAATAACCAGAATCATTAACAACAATGAGTGTTTAACAATGAAAGGGTTTCAATCTTTGTAAGGATCAATAAGGTAATTTAAAAACTTGGATGCTGGGTAATGAAAGAATTGGATAACAAAAGAATCAATATTTCAGGGTTTCAAAGATTTGGGCTCTCAAAGCATAGGATACAATGGTTGAATGTACAAGTAATTCAGTTCAGTGTTTGGGATTTTGTTTGCATGTATTTGTGGAGTAGTATCGTATACTTGAGGTTCGAGTTTGGGTTTACAATAATCAATGGCTTAGAAAGAATATGGTTCATGGCTCAAGAACAATGTCTGAAATCAGGATTTAGGTTTCCGTGCTTCAAAGCACTTGCAATATCAACAAGACTATCAAGAATTACAATATCTCGAGAAAGTTCAGAACACTTGCCTGGTATTAGCTTACTACACTGCACTCGCTTCCAATCACAACCGTCTTACTCCTCAACTATCTGTTTCCCTTTCCTACGCCTTGCCTCTTCTGCTCACATATCATAAGCATCTATCAATCATCAACTCCCAAGATTCTATTCAACACATACTTCTATCTACCCTTCGTTTTACCCAAATCCGATTAACGGATTGAAATTTATGCAATAACGAAGTAAAGACCGAATATATAGACCGATAGTCAAACAACAGGTCACGTATAACATATAATACATCACGTAATCAATGACATATCATTTATAAAGAAGTCTCGGGTCATAAATAGGCTTTCTGGTATTAAAACATTTTTCGGAATTAAAACGGGTCGTTGGATCAATTTTCGGATTAATAAACAAGGTTCGGTTAGCCAATTCTGGCTTCGAAACAATTTTAGAATAATTATCGAGCCTTGAAAATAATTTAGAATAATATTTTAAAGCTCGAAACTATTTTTCGGAATTTTTAAATCATTTTTAAATAATTAAATCTAATTAAATAATTAATTAAAAATCAATTAATAATTAATTAAATCAATTAATCAATTAATTTTTGAATTAATTGACTAATTAATCAATTAAAAATTAACTGAAATTAATTAACTAATTAATTCAGATTTATTTATGAATTAAAAATAATTTTTGGAATTAAAATAATAATTTTTAGAATTTTCAGAAATTAAAAATGAATTTTTATAATAAAAATAAATGGGAAATATGATTTTTAAAGACTTTTTAAAACAGGAATCCTATTTTTGCAAAGTCTGGAAACTACAGGGACCAAACTGCATCGTTTTCAAAAGTTCAGGGACCAAACTGCAAATACTACAGTCCAGTCGCCGGAAAACACATGGGTGGCCGGAGAACACGATTCCGGCCTCCTCACCTTGCCACAAGCTCCATATCACATCTACAGGTTACCAGGAACACAACCATGCAATCAAAACAACCTAACAATCCCTGAGTTGGCCGGAATTTGGCCGTGAAATTTTCCAGTTTCCGGCGAACATCGGAAAACTTCAAAACACAACTCCCTTCATACGGGTTATAAACCCTAATTTTAAAATTCGAAAATCAAATTCAAATTTGAACATGTTATTGAACTCCAAATCAGACGTATGACATATGAAAATCATCAGGAAAACAAGCTCTACAACATGCAATCATCAAATCATATAAACAATCATCCGAACAAAAATTCATATTTTTAATAAAATAAATTCGAAAATAAATAAATTTTTTGAAAATAAACCTTTGATTCTGCAGTGAAACAAAGCTCAGAATCTGATAGTACTCCTTGAGACCTTCAAATTGGTTACTCCAACTTTTCAAACGGATTTCACTAACACCTTGAATTTGTGGTTTGATTCTCAGAAAGGTTTATGAATATATGATTTTTCTCTGTAAAATTATATATTTATCTGTGTGCAAATGATTTTGATACGAAATAAAATACGGTAAAAGGCTATTTATAATTACGGAAAATTAGTATCCCGTTGGATCATTTCGGATATAAAATGGTACGTTTATTTATAAAAACTGATCCAAACGGTATCGGTTTTCGGGATAATTATCCAGATCTGTACAATTTGTACTGCGGTCTTGGTCTCAGCGCCTGGTTACACGTATTACGAAGTGATAATTGGGATAGTTTAATAAAAAGCTCCCGTTTATCGAAAATACGGGTTTTATTAATTTACCGAAATGAATATTGTATCGAAAATGTTGCGCCGGGACCCGCGCAGGACAAACCGTAAGCCGGATCGAAAAAGTCGAAACATGGAAAATGCTCGGAATATTATAATTAGGTTAGGAAGGAGTTCTCGGAAGAGTTTCGGGTTCCAAAAACGTAACAACGGTTGACGTCGGTTGGTTCCCGTTTTTATAAAATAGATTTTAATTACCCGGAAAAAGATTTTAGAAATTTCATATAATTCTTATAAATCCATAAATCAACATAAAAATAATTAGGAAGATATGACAATTATCTATATTTTATTTTGGACATATAAAAATTAAAATACTCAATTAATGTTATTTTTGAATATTCAAGTACAAATAACACTTAACAATTAACTCACAGAATAGATATTGAGCACACATAATAATTATTTAATATCAAAAATAATTACACGATATATCCCAGATATTACAGGTAAGTTGAAGTCAGGAATTGGTATTTTATCCCACTCTATTGGCTCATCCTTTGGCACAATAGGTTCACCATGTATGTTCCTGTAAGGATCCACCACCCTTATGTCTTCAAATACCACAGAGGGCTTTGATGCTTGAGTTGTAGCTGGAGTGGATTCCTTAGGAAATTGATCTTCCAATTCCTTGTCAATAACATCCAGTTTCCTTTTTGTTCTTCTAGCCAATTCTTTCTTCCTTGGGGATTTCTTCTGTTCTTCAATTTTTTTCTTTGATTCAGCAGCTTCAGATGGTTGAGAGGGAATTTGTTGAGAAGAGTTTACAGCCTTTAGCTTGGCCAAGATAGCAATCTATTCTTTCTTTTATTTAGACTTCTTTGCATCTAGAGCAGCTTGCCTCTTTTCCTGCTTTAATCTGGCTTTTTCTTCTTTCTTTGCTTGAGCAATTTGTGGATGTCCAGCTACCACACAAATTTCCTTTCCATTTCTGAATATCTTAGCAATTCTCCTTTTTGAAGCTGAATCAGCTGGATCTTTATAGAAGACAATAGATCTTGACAGAAGCTTCTTTTCATCAGGCTTGGGTGTCTCATACACAGTGTCAATAGGGTTCTTCCAAGATGATTTTGGATAATTTGCCCTTGGTTTAAGAATTGTTTCAGCCTTTGTAGACTTGATGCAAGAAATTGCCCTTTTTCCAGATAGTTCATGCTCATCTCATTCACACTGATTGGCTTGACATGAGAGTGATGGATGGCTGACTGAACTGGCTCCTTGACTATTTCAAACTTTTTCTGTATCTCCTCATCAATCTTATTCCAGTTGATCAAACTCAACTTTCCTTTTTCATCAACTTTCAAATTTGATGCTGCTGCTTTAATTAGATCTATACCATCTGCAACTGTTGGCTTGGAGACTGTAATTGAAGGTATAATTACTTTGCTGATTTGTACTTGAAGTTTCTCCCCCTCAGTTGGTCCTTTCTCCCCCTTACTTGATTCCCTCTCCCCCTTTTTGTTATCATCTAGTTGAGAAGTTAGGCCTTGTGCTTTAGCCAGTTGCATGAGAAGATTTGTCTGAGTCTGTTGATTTTGAAGAAGGATAGCCACTTAATTCTCAATAACTTGAACTCTGTTTTCCAGCTTGGCTAGCTTCTTTTCAGAATCTGATTCTCTCCTCAATCTTAGTAATAGATCTTGCATGGCACCATATGGCATTACTGAATCCAGCTTCTCAGAATTGTATGTCTTCAAGTCAGCTATATCTCTTTTTAGTTCATCCACACTCATATTATGTCTTAAGTGCTGGATCTTCATGAGGTGTAGAGAGTCTAGGTGAGCTTGAAGAATAGCCTTGGTACCAGCATCTGAACTTTCCTGAAGGGCCTTTTGAATAGCCATCACTTGCTTGACCAAAGACACATCAAATTGTCCTGGTGTAAATTCCTTTGTCCATGCCCATCCAGGTAAATTTAAAACAGAACTTGGGCCTTCATCTCCCCCTAAGTTCATGCTTCCATCCAAAGAAACAGAGTTATCATCATTAGAATTTACTCCAAATTCTTCAGATGGCTCACCAGCTTGAGAAGGCATCCTATTAACAGCAGCTTTATCTCTTTGAAGAGATTCTGAGGTGTGTACTAGATTCAAGGTCTGTTCTGCCTCCACATTGCCCTGAGCAGCCAACAATTGATAGGCTGACACATGATGAGTAAAAGTGTCAGCATCCAAGGAAATGTTATCAATTTCAGCTTTGTAATGTTGCTGAAATTGTTTTCCCTTTTCAGCATCATCCACAATCATTGACTCACTAGCAATGGCTGGATCCACCCTTATTTCTCCTGTACCTGCCTTTCTCTCATAATCTCTCTTTTGTTGCATCAGGGTCTCACCCTGGCTCCCTACCCTCACACCCTCACCTTCACCTACTAAGGTGGGACTCCTCTCACTCACTTTTGCCAATCCTGAATAAATGGATTGCTGAGATTCACTCTTTTCCTCTCCTTTTGCCTGGGAGTAACCCAGCCTCTCACTCAATGCACTCTCCTCTCTCAGTCCTAAGAGTGACTGTATTACCACTAAATCTTCTACACTAGAAATAATTGAAGTTTGAAGTTGTGCAGAGACACTCGACGGATAAGTGATATCCATCGGGTGAGTAGTAAAGCTATCCGACGGATAACTGCTGTTAAGCTTATCCATCGGGATACAATCACTACTCGACAGATGAGCAATATCCATCGAGAGAGTAGAAATGAATGAGGTGGGAATAGAAAATATTGTTGACTCTGTGTTGATTGAAGTTATTTGAGGCACAGATGTCACAATAGTATCTGAAAGAATTGGCAAGTGAGCCAACAAATCATCTAAAAGATGATGCTCACTTGCACTAGATTTTGGCTTCCCCAACAGAGTTAAAGAGGGGGGATCAGGAATTGAAGTGTTTATCATATCCACTTCCAGAGAGTTTGTTGGTGAGTATGGTGTTTCAGAGGCTTCTATTATAAGAGATTTTGGCCGTGACTCCACATGTAACACCCCCAGATCCGGGGTCGGGGATCCGGGTTGTCACGGTCTTTCTTTCCACAATATCACTTCACTTAATTAATAATAAATAACCTCATGCTGTGACCCCACACTAACACACACCACAACCCGTTATAGTCTCAGAGATGAAATTGAAATAAGTACAAGTCTTTGAATCCACAATTTAAAATTATTACAACCCAAAATGATTACTTGATAATTTACAGTTAATTGCCATTATCTGCCACAAGTTATAATTATACATAATTGATTCTCAAAAATAGAATGCCTGATCTACCAATAGATCTACCTCTGCAGCTATAGCAGCCACAACATCATCGGGAAGACGCGGGACGCTTCCCACGCGCTTGCGCTGGGTCTGCTGGAGTCTGGCCATCTTTCCTAACTGTTGTTGTGTGATGAAGAAATAAAGCAAGAGTGAGCCTTACAGCTCGCAAGATAATATATAGTGATAACAATAATATAAGTATCTAAATGGATACTTACTAGAATCTTTTATCGTGTGTAAGATAATTACTTACTAGATATAAGTAAAAACAAGGAATGAAGTTACCAATACTTCACCACACTTATATCATTTATAAAGCTACTTGAACTACCACCGTTCAAAGTATTATAAGTTTTAAGAAAAACATCCCATAGATGAGACCACAAGTTAAGACTTGAATAGATTCAATCTTTGAAATATTATTGAATGAAAAAGTTATGAGATACTTTATTTAGTCCCGATATATATATATCCACATATATATATCTCTTTAAACATTTCCTGGAACCTCTGTTATGTAAAGTATGAACAGAGTTTGAAACATCCAATGAATTTTGGAAAGGAAAAGAATTTTGGCATAAACCAGATATCTTGCTGATCAGGCAAAGATACCAATAAGTAACCTTTTCTACTGTAGATGGATGAATTCCTCACCGGTCATCACCCTGGCCGCATTAGGACCTCGCGCTAGACCGTTACCCGGCCCCTCACGCGTTGATGGACTGCCACCCAGCCACTTACACAATAATAGACCGTACCCCGGCCTGTCGCTTATGCCGACTCAATCAAATGGACTTACTTCCCGAACATTGGGCAAGTAATCAAATTGTTTTCTCAAAACAGCAACCTTGTTGCGAATATAAAATACACCACAGAGCCGGATTCCCCAGGTTTTGAGCGAGTATTTAAATCCCCTTAAAAGGAAGATCTTAAATATAAAAAAAAAAGAGTTTTGGGATCCACTCTGACTTTTAAAAATCATTTTGAAGACTCGAAAACACTTTAAAGAGTGTTTGGAGTAAAGCTGATTTAATGAAGTAAATCAGTCCCCAGAATATTTAGAAAATGACTGAATATTATTATTTAAATAATATTCCCATAAAGAATAATCTTTATAAAAATAATTGAAGTAGAAGTATTAAAACTTATACTTGAAACGAGTATTAAATAACCAAAGATATACTTATATGAAAGTATTATCTTTATTTGAATAATCGAAAATAAGTTTGATTATTAACACCTTATTCTTTAATAAAATAAAGAATATATTTCAGCAAATAATCGGAGTCATAGATCCTCAAATGAATATTCAAATAATATTCAATAAATAATATAAAAGAGTCATAAGCCCTCGAATGAATATTCAAATAATATTCAGATAAATAAATAAAAGAGTCATAAGCCCTCGAATGAATATTCAAATAATATTCAGATAAATAAATAAAAGAGTCATAAGCCCTCGAATGAATATTCAAATAATATTCAGATAAATAAATAAAAGGAGTCATAAGTCCCCGAATGAATATTCAAAATAATATTCATTAATAAAATAAAGTGAGTCATACATCCTCAATTGAATATTCATATAATATTCATTTAATATAAAGGAGTCATACGCCTTCGAATAATATTCGAAATAATATTCAATAATAAAATAAAGTTAAAGTTATCGAATAAACCTTATTCGATTTATAGTTTTGAAAACTATGACCATATATATATATAAATATATATATATATATATATATCCATATCCATATATATACAAAATCTACTCGGGATCCTCGACTCCCGGTTTTAGAAAATATTTTCACCTTTGGGTCCCTATACTAAGGGTATATGCAAGTTACCGCTATCCTCTAGCATAGGTATTATCAACTGAACCAACAGATATATATTTCAAGAATATGAAACAGGCATGCATATATACCATATCACATGCTACAATATATCGCAAGAATTTGCTAAATAACCAACATGCATCTATCGCAAGATAATGCATATACAAGTGTATACATCACAACAACAGTATAACGGATAGAATACTTGCCTGAGCGACTTGGGGTGATAAAAGGCTCGGGACGAGTCTGGTAACCTATAAACAACAAGTAAGTTGGAATTAAACCAAAATCACTTGTAAATCTATACTTTAACTAACTTAGACTCTAACGCTTGTTTTGCGCTCACTGATTTGCTTAAGTCACTCGGGTACCCGCGGCTCCACCATTTTTACTAATTTAACCTTTACGAGTTTTAAAGCGATTCCTTCGCGAGTGTCTTACCAACTGCCTAACACACTTACCATAAATGTTTCATACATTAATTAACCCTTTTTGGTCTTTAACCTATGTTTCAAAGTAAGGCGAGGGAAAAAGTTTCGTTTGCGAAACGCCGTTACTTGAAACGGTCGTTTCTCCTAAACCGTGCATCGGAATCGAACGAACTACATATCAAAACGAAGCTCGTAACATGAGCTATCTAAACATGGCAGTGTTCATAATCTATCAGGGGGTTCTCGGGTCCTAATGTTATGCACAAAAACAGTCCAAAGAAAATCGGACGTTACGACGGCTATGTTTACGCGATTTCCCAAATTTTAAACCATTCAAAACCAACCACAATTCAACCCCAAATCAATCATACAACCAACATCCCTCCAAACCACATCATAACAGCCCCAACAAATCCACATTAACCATTTATACTTATTCCTCACATGAACTAAAAGCTTTACTTAGGTTCTTTAACTAATTACCAAGATTTACAACTCCAACAATGCAACAAAACCAACTAATCTCTACAAACTCAACCAAACTTCAACCAATCAAGCATCATGCTTCACATATGCTATATCAAACACATTCAATCCTAATTACTCAAAACTAAAGCTAGGGTTTGAAGTTTATACCTTCCTTGGAGAGTGGAGAATCAAGAGAATGGCTTGGAATCACCCTTAAAGTCCTTATCCAAGCTTAATCTAAACAAAACTTCAAGAACACAAATTTTAGTTCTTGAAAACACTATTCACCATCTTCTTTGATGATTTATAGAAAAAGATTGGCTTGGATTTAGAAGCTTAAACTTATAGGAAGTATGTAACTTAACTAGGAGAAGCTAGGATAATTACCTTGCTAAATAGTAAGTGGAGGAGCTTGGATCTTCAAATTTTAAGAAATGGGCCGAGAGCTAGCTTGGGAAGAAAGAGATTTTTGTGTTTTGTTTGATGAAAATGAAATGATTTGCTTGGTTGGTTGATTTTTGTGTTGTTTTTGGTTAATGACTTAATTAACCTTGATTTTGTGTGGTTATAATTCAACCACACTTCCTTCCCTTCTATGTCATGCTTGTGTCACCTTGCACATGTCATAATGCTCCCACTTGTCCACACCTTGTGGTTTGATGATGTCACAATCCCTGGCTTCTTGTACAAGCTTGTCTCTTGGTCACTTATTTGTTTTACGGTTCGCTTATCTTTCGTTCTCGTTTATCGTTTGAGGGATCATACCCGGGATCTTATTACTTAGGTTCCCTTAACCTTTCTCAATATATTGTATTCCTTTTATGATCCTCTCTTATAATCCTTTAATTTAAATCCTTTTTATCCTGTTACCTTATACTCAATTCTCTCCGTATCTAGTGGATTTCCGGGAAAAACCAAAGTGTTCAGAATTGGATTCTGACGATCTTTACATACACTTATATACCACATAGAGTACTAATAATATCCCATAACATCAATAACAGAACCCCTACATAGCGTGGCATGAAAAGTTTTCTCGTTCAGCAAAAACACTATTCATAAGGGTTTCAAAATTTCTCAAAAATTGGGGTTATTACAGTCTCCCCTCCTTAAAAGGATTCCGTCCCGGAATCAGATAGAAAACAAATGGGATACTTTTTTTTTTTTAGTATTTCACTTTCTAACTCTCAAGTCAATTTTCCCACATTGTGGTTCTACCACCAAACTCTGCCTAGTTTGATAATCCTTCTCCTAAGCACTTGTTCCTTTTCATTCTATAACCCTTCTTGGTTGCTCCATATAGGTTACGTCGGGTTGCATATCTATGCGCTCATATGCCTCTATTTATCTGGCATCTGAATTACACTTCCTTAACATTGATACGTGAAACACGTTACGACCTGCTACATGTTCGGGATTAGGGCTAGCTCATATGCTAACTTCCCAAACGTCTTAATATATCCAAGGGTTCAACTAATTGTAGACTTAGCTTTCCTTTCTTTCCGAACCTCATCAATCCTTTCCAAGGGATACCTATAACATTACTAGGTCCCCTATTTCATACTCTTTATCCTTTCGTGTCAAATCAACATACTTATCATGTCCATCTTGGGCTACTACCAGCCGTCCTCTGATTAGATCTATCATATCCTTGGTCCTTTGGACTACTGCGGGTCCGAGCATCTTGCGCTCTACAACTTCATCCTAATATAAGGGAGATCGACATTGTCTTCCCTCAATGATCTCATAAGGCGACATCTCGATAATGACATATGATCTATTGTCATAAGATAACTCAATCCGAATTAAGTGATCATTCCAAATTCTTTCAAGTCTATTGCACAGACTCTCATTATTGCTTTTAACATTAGAGCTTCTGCTTCTCAATACCCATTCTTTTCTAGTTCGTAATCGCTATCACCTTTCGTTCCTAATATTATACTGGTTATACTTTTGCTCGCTAGCGTTCTATAACCTTTTAATAACCACGTCAACCTTAGTATCACGAATGTGTTCCCATTCCGCATACTACCACCACTTTATTACTCCTTTTTCAGTTGTTTCTATTTTCCAAAATTTGATCAATCAAATAGAAGTAAAGGAATTTGTTGAGAGATCACTATGATCATGAACACTTGTTCTATTGCATAGTTAGTACAGAAGGTGGCCAACCTTTAGTACTTGACAAGCAATTAAACAACATGTGGTATCCTACTAGGCTTCTATCACAAAGATAGATAGTCATTCGGAAATACCTCCCCTTCTGGAAGGGTTGTTCTTCTCAGCTTACATGAAATGAAAAGAAGAGAAAAGAGCGAACTGAAGAGAATTGTATATATATGTAAAAAATATTGCCATAAAATATCTGGCTTGGAATCTACCTCCGAACTATAGAGGTTTGTCATAGGAGAACAAAACATATATGTATTTATATCAACATCGAGTATTATAGCATCGCATTTCACGTGCCTAAATATTTTCGCTATCCCGTCCATCATTCTATGGACCCACACTCTTCCTCGAGCTTATACATAATCACCTTTGAAACTCCCTCGACATCGAAAATCGAATCTGGGATCTCATTCTATACATCATCGTTACTAGAATTCTATGCTTGCACCGCAACCTTCCTCGTATAATAATACGACTCCCTATTGATAAGAAAGAATAATAATTCACTAGGTAGACACTCTACTTAATTAGTCTATCAATGATAACTTATACACTACCACGACCCGATTAGTGGTACTCAATCTCAACATCCATTCCAATATAACTCTCACGGTTGTAATCAGCTCGTTACTCGCAGAATCATTGCTGCCTTACTATAGTCCACCACTGACCTACTGTAGTCATTCATTTTCCATGAAGTCTTAATAGCTAACCATACGGAGTCCATCCATGTCGTATCAAATCCTTCTAAGGAGGTAACATAATCACCATTCATGATTCACGGAGTACACTCCTGATTCTGACATACATACATGACATGAAGCAGATAAAATTTGCAGAAGAGTTTCGCTCAAAGCAACGATAACAGGTTAATACCATTCTTAATCATATACCTTCAATAGAAGACTTAACTCAAAGGTTTGTTTAGTCCTTTTTGAAATATAGTCCTGGCTCATTCTCAAGATAGTACCTTCTAAGATAGATTGCCCGCTCCTGGCGATTACACGAATTAAACCTTTACCGAACTACTATTACGGTTGGGTATTGCACAGTCATCAGAAGGAATGTCAATCTTCCAAACCATAATACAACCTTCATAGCTTTAACCATCATCACTGTATTCTTTGGCACAAGCGCCTATAATTATCCTCTTACCTTTAAAGTGTCGGCCACCTCTTTGGCCTTTCCTGATAGTAAAATTTCCTTACAGTCAATGTCATTTTAACCACCTCCAAATAAATTTTCTACCTTATTTCAATCACAGCTTATGTGAAAATGCTTTCCTTAAAATCTGATGAGTAAAAAAAAATCACCATTTTTCCATAAGTTATTGCCTCAGTCTTTAGAGGTTAATCACTGTCATGACTGACTCTCAATCATAATTAGAACATCTTTTTTTTTTTTTATCTTAAGTCCTAATTGCCCTAAACAATTTCGACCATTACTGGTTCGATCCATACTTTCTCGTGGTTTAACACGTGCCCCACTTGGCATCATTATAATTATGTCATATTTCCTTTATCCACATTTCTATTCTTGAGAATTTTGAATATTACCTTTTTCTTATAAAACCTCTAAGGTTATCCTTCCATCGTTCCTCCTGTATTCCCTAGATACAGGGCATATCACAATACCATTTACTATTACTATAACCATTGTCTATATACCTCTGAAAAATTTCTCCACTGATTCTTAAAGGTTGTTATTACCTTAATCCTTTCCAATTCATACTGTCAAAACTCATACCATCCCTATTAAGGATGAAATGCCAACCTGTATGCATTCCCCTAGGATTCATTTTAAGTTACCAATGTTCTATCCTTAATTCCACCTTTAAAAGGTACCTGCATCCTTCCATGGATAAATCAAGTCATATATCCATGATAAATTATCTTATTCATCATTCCCACCTTGATAGTCTATACCTTTCTTCACAATAGCATCCTTATTCAAGTTAAGGTCAATCCACATGGCCTCCAAAAGATAAAAATGGTTATCCGCTTTTCTTTCCTGATTTGGTAATGATCACATGGATGATCTGGAAGATATTGGTCGTGTTCAGCGTGAACTTCTTCTTAATAAATCCTTATTTACTTTTGTTGTTTATCTCAACAGTCATCTCAATGTTGGGATATCTTTCATACCTGGCATCTCCCTTCCTGGGTATCAAGCCACCGGTCTTACACTTCACATTCTTGAAGGTCACTTCCTTCATCCAATTTTCTTAATTTCTTACTTTCTTGTCTCCTCAGTCTATCCGCGTCTCATTATTTATCCTTCGAATTACCTCAAGGTTTCCTCGAATCCTCCCAACTTACAGGGGATAAAATATACATAACTCTTATGCCTTCAACCATCAATTTTAACTCATGGTGAATCACCCTCATCCTGACGATTACATACTCTTCTATTTCTATTTATACGAGTCTTTAGGGTTTCCTCATACCCAACTCCCTTATCATTCCTCAAACTCTCTTGCCTTTATATTCATTTCTCTTATCGTTATTTCATGAACCAACACAACATAAGCATTGATTTCAAACATCCCGTCATTCTGGATTCGTGTCTTCAGAACGAATCTTGATAACTTTTACAACTTAGATTCATAATTCATCATACTCGTCTGCCTTTGTTCTGGCTCTAAAGCTTTTACACTATTCCATAACCTTGGGAATTACTTTCCCGAAAACAATTGGCTGAACTTTAATCAGTTTATTATAATCTCTTGCTCCGTGCCTTCCTTGGCCTTTCACCAGCAGGTGGTCTCTCTCTTAGGAGGGTGAGTGATAAAAACAGTCTTTTGTGATTCGTCAATCATTTAGAATCTCAAATGATTCCTCTATTTCCTTTAGCCAGGCTCTTGCCTCGGCTGGGTCAGCTTGTTCAATGGAACTCTGAGAGCTTAGCGACTTAAAGGTCCTGAAAGAATTTCTCACCGCACTGTCTCCTCAGGGTGGTGGTTGGGGATAATAGTCTAAGTTCTTTTTAGACAGGTCCATGAATTGCCGTATAGGAGTACCGTCTCGGGTCTCCTTTCCTTACTCGACTTTCTGTTTCCTTAGTATGAAATGTTTCATCCTACTCCCCATAATTGGGGTCATCTTTTAATTTAAAATCCTCATTTTCCACTCCATTATGTCATGGGTTCCTTCTATCTTGATGGCGACCTCCCTGACTATCACGTTCAGGGTTTGCTCTAAATCTTATTCCTCAAACTATGGCTCTCATCTAA
Source organism: Apium graveolens (assembly GCF_009905375.1). NCBI lineage: Eukaryota > Viridiplantae > Streptophyta > Magnoliopsida > Apiales > Apiaceae > Apium > Apium graveolens. The sequence goes on from NC_133653.1 coordinate 114,129,799, forward strand.
GTTCTCATCCTTACGCTCTTGAACTTTCGGAACCCAAATTCTATAGGAATACCTCATTATTCCCTTATCATCTTTCTCGGTATTAATCTCATATTTATTTGTTGGCTCTCTGCCTTCATTCATCACTTTTACTGGCACAATATGTTCTTTTCCAATAATTCGGGCTGTATTGCTATCTCAAACAGCTTTTCGGTACCGGCTCTGGTTACCTTCACTACTATTTCCATTTTCTCAAAATCTCTTATAAACTCTCCAAAAGACATTATCATCTTGAGTCTCTCCTTTTTACTAAGGGCATCAGCCACCACATTGGCTTTCCCCGAATGATAAAGAATCTCCCAATCATAATTCTTGATTAGCTCTAACCGCCTCCTCTGGCGTATGTTGAGCTTTTTCTACGTAACAAGGTACTAGAGCTCCTATGGTTTGTGTAAATCTTGCACTTCTCTCCATACAAGTAGTGCCTCCAATCTTTAGGGTAAAACTATTGCCACGAGCCTAAGCTCATGGGCGGGGATATCGAATTTCATATTACCTTAATTGTCTTGACATGTACGCGATTACCTTACCGTGCTGCATAAGCACGCACCCTAAGCCCTTGTGCGAAGCGTCACTACACTTCACAAAATCTCCTTTTCCATCCGGCAATGCCAGCATAAGGGCCATCACCAACCTCTGCTTCAGTTCTTGAAAGCTGTTCTCGCATTTCTCTGTCCATTCGAACTTCTCAGTCTTACGAGTAAGCCGCGTTAAAGGGGCTACTATCTTTACAACTTGAACGAACCTCCGGTAGTGACCGGCCAATCCTACCTCTGGTATTCGACCAAACCATGGTCATCAATTCATCAGTGGTCCTTTATCCAATCCTGTCAGGATCCTCCATGGGATCCTCCTCAACAACTATCCCTTCTAGGACAACATCCTCAACCGCTAAATCCTCAATATCAACATCATCCGGTCCTGCATTAGGACACTCTATCGGATCCACAATCCGATCTCCAATTAGTAATAAAATATCATCGCGATGTTGCTCCTCAACCTCAGGGTTCGGAGTCCCGCTACCATATACGATAACGAACTACGCTCCTATCACGATATTTATAAGGGTTCCCATAAGGGTTTTAACTGTCAGTGCTACGTTAGGTAGCCCGACTATGAACTTGGCAAGAGTTCTTATTATCTTAGTTAACTTATTATCTTAACGTCCCATCATCTCTGAGGTTTATAACGCTTAGCTCTGATACCATTTCTGTAACACCCCCAGATCCGGGGTCGGGGATCCGGGTTGTCACGGTCTTTCTTTCCACAATATCACTTCACTTAATTAATAATAAATAACCTCATGCTGTGACCCCACACTAACACACACCACAACCCGTTATAGTCTCAGAGATGAAATTGAAATAAGTACAAGTCTTTGAATCCACAATTTAAAATTATTACAACCCAAAATGATTACTTGATAATTTACAGTTAATTGCCATTATCTGCCACAAGTTATAATTATACATAATTGATTCTCAAAAATAGAATGCCTGATCTACCAATAGATCTACCTCTGCAGCTATAGCAGCCACAACATCATCGGGAAGACGCGGGACGCTTCCCACGCGCTTGCGCTGGGTCTGCTGGAGTCTGGCCATCTTTCCTAACTGTTGTTGTGTGATGAAGAAATAAAGCAAGAGTGAGCCTTACAGCTCGCAAGATAATATATAGTGATAACAATAATATAAGTATCTAAATGGATACTTACTAGAATCTTTTATCGTGTGTAAGATAATTACTTACTAGATATAAGTAAAAACAAGGAATGAAGTTACCAATACTTCACCACACTTATATCATTTATAAAGCTACTTGAACTACCACCGTTCAAAGTATTATAAGTTTTAAGAAAAACATCCCATAGATGAGACCACAAGTTAAGACTTGAATAGATTCAATCTTTGAAATATTATTGAATGAAAAAGTTATGAGATACTTTATTTAGTCCCGATATATATATATCCACATATATATATCTCTTTAAACATTTCCTGGAACCTCTGTTATGTAAAGTATGAACAGAGTTTGAAACATCCAATGAATTTTGGAAAGGAAAAGAATTTTGGCATAAACCAGATATCTTGCTGATCAGGCAAAGATACCAATAAGTAACCTTTTCTACTGTAGATGGATGAATTCCTCACCGGTCATCACCCTGGCCGCATTAGGACCTCGCGCTAGACCGTTACCCGGCCCCTCACGCGTTGATGGACTGCCACCCAGCCACTTACACAATAATAGACCGTACCCCGGCCTGTCGCTTATGCCGACTCAATCAAATGGACTTACTTCCCGAACATTGGGCAAGTAATCAAATTGTTTTCTCAAAACAGCAACCTTGTTGCGAATATAAAATACACCACAGAGCCGGATTCCCCAGGTTTTGAGCGAGTATTTAAATCCCCTTAAAAGGAAGATCTTAAATATAAAAAAAAAGAGTTTTGGGATCCACTCTGACTTTTAAAAATCATTTTGAAGACTCGAAAACACTTTAAAGAGTGTTTGGAGTAAAGCTGATTTAATGAAGTAAATCAGTCCCCAGAATATTTAGAAAATGACTGAATATTATTATTTAAATAATATTCCCATAAAGAATAATCTTTATAAAAATAATTGAAGTAGAAGTATTAAAACTTATACTTGAAACGAGTATTAAATAACCAAAGATATACTTATATGAAAGTATTATCTTTATTTGAATAATCGAAAATAAGTTTGATTATTAACACCTTATTCTTTAATAAAATAAAGAATATATTTCAGCAAATAATCGGAGTCATAGATCCTCAAATGAATATTCAAATAATATTCAATAAATAATATAAAAGAGTCATAAGCCCTCGAATGAATATTCAAATAATATTCAGATAAATAAATAAAAGAGTCATAAGCCCTCGAATGAATATTCAAATAATATTCAGATAAATAAATAAAAGAGTCATAAGCCCTCGAATGAATATTCAAATAATATTCAGATAAATAAATAAAAGGAGTCATAAGTCCCCGAATGAATATTCAAAATAATATTCATTAATAAAATAAAGTGAGTCATACATCCTCAATTGAATATTCATATAATATTCATTTAATATAAAGGAGTCATACGCCTTCGAATAATATTCGAAATAATATTCAATAATAAAATAAAGTTAAAGTTATCGAATAAACCTTATTCGATTTATAGTTTTGAAAACTATGACCATACATATATATAAATATATATATATATATATATATATATCCATATCCATATATATACAAAATCTACTCGGGATCCTCGACTCCCGGTTTTAGAAAATATTTTCACCTTTGGGTCCCTATACTAAGGGTATATGCAAGTTACCGCTATCCTCTAGCATAGGTATTATCAACTGAACCAACAGATATATATTTCAAGAATATGAAACAGGCATGCATATATACCATATCACATGCTACAATATATCGCAAGAATTTGCTAAATAACCAACATGCATCTATCGCAAGATAATGCATATACAAGTGTATACATCACAACAACAGTATAACGGATAGAATACTTGCCTGAGCGACTTGGGGTGATAAAAGGCTCGGGACGAGTCTGGTAACCTATAAACAACAAGTAAGTTGGAATTAAACCAAAATCACTTGTAAATCTATACTTTAACTAACTTAGACTCTAACGCTTGTTTTGCGCTCACTGATTTGCTTAAGTCACTCGGGTACCCGCGGCTCCACCATTTTTAATAATTTAACCTTTACGAGTTTTAAAGCGATTCCTTCGCGAGTGTCTTACCAACTGCCTAACACACTTACCATAAATGTTTCATACATTAATTAACCCTTTTTGGTCTTTAACCTATGTTTCAAAGTAAGGCGAGGGAAAAAGTTTCGTTTGCGAAACGCCGTTACTTGAAACGGTCGTTTCTCCTAAACCGTGCATCGGAATCGAACGAACTACATATCAAAACGAAGCTCGTAACATGAGCTATCTAAACATGGCAGTGTTCATAATCTATCAGGGGGTTCTCGGGTCCTAATGTTATGCACAAAAACAGTCCAAAGAAAATCGGACGTTACGACGGCTATGTTTACGCGATTTCCCAAATTTTAAACCATTCAAAACCAACCACAATTCAACCCCAAATCAATCATACAACCAACATCCCTCCAAACCACATCATAACAGCCCCAACAAATCCACATTAACCATTTATACTTATTCCTCACATGAACTAAAAGCTTTACTTAGGCTCTTTAACTAATTACCAAGATTTACAACTCCAACAATGCAACAAAACCAACTAATCTCTACAAACTCAACCAAACTTCAACCAATCAAGCATCATGCTTCACATATGCTATATCAAACACATTCAATCCTAATTACTCAAAACTAAAGCTAGGGTTTGAAGTTTATACCTTCCTTGGAGAGTGGAGAATCAAGAGAATGGCTTGGAATCACCCTTAAAGTCCTTATCCAAGCTTAATCTAAACAAAACTTCAAGAACACAAATTTTAGTTCTTGAAAACACTATTCACCATCTTCTTTGATGATTTATAGAAAAAGATTGGCTTGGATTTAGAAGCTTAAACTTATAGGAAGTATGTAACTTAACTAGGAGAAGCTAGGATAATTACCTTGCTAAATAGTAAGTGGAGGAGCTTGGATCTTCAAATTTTAAGAAATGGGCCGAGAGCTAGCTTGGGAAGAAAGAGATTTTTGTGTTTTGTTTGATGAAAATGAAATGATTTGCTTGGTTAGTTGATTTTTGTGTTGTTTTTGGTTAATGACTTAATTAACCTTGATTTTGTGTGGTTATAATTCAACCACACTTCCTTCCCTTCTATGTCATGCTTGTGTCACCTTGCACATGTCATAATGCTCCCACTTGTCCACACCTTGTGGTTTGATGATGTCACAATCCCTGGCTTCTTGTACAAGCTTGTCTCTTGGTCACTTATTTGTTTTACGGTTCGCTTATCTTTCGTTCTCGTTTATCGTTTGAGGGATCATACCCGGGATCTTATTACTTAGGTTCCCTTAACCTTTCTCAATATATTGTATTCCTTTTATGATCCTCTCTTATAATCCTTTAATTTAAATCCTTTTTATCCTGTTACCTTATACTCAATTCTCTCCGTATCTAGTGGATTTCCGGGAAAAACCAAAGTGTTCAGAATTGGATTCTGACGATCTTTACATACACTTATATACCACATAGAGTACTAATAATATCCCATAACATCAATAACAGAACCCCTACATAGCGTGGCATGAAAAGTTTTCTCGTTCAGCAAAAACACTATTCATAAGGGTTTCAAAATTTCTCAAAAATTGGGGTTATTACACCACATTTATTGGAGCCACATCAATCTGAATTTGAGAAAGTGCAGGGACTATGTCTTTAGCACCAGTTTGTACTGTGTGTGTGCCCTGTGTATCCCCAGTTGTTTTGGATTTCTTCTTTCTTGTGTAAGTTTGGGGTGAGCTTGTGTCCCTAACCCTTTTGGCCTGAGCTCTTGGCTGAGAGCTTTGTTCAATAGCCATATCCTTTTGGGTGGATGCAGCTAGAAGTGAGCTTTTGTCCTTTTTAAGCACTGCAGTTTGTTGGGAAACTGCAGTGTGGCTAGGCTGGGATTCACTCAACTCTCCAACCTTATCCTTGGGGTTTCTTTAATGTTCACCCCTTCCCTCACCTAACTGACCCTCCTTCACACTCCCCTCTTTGGCTTTAGTAGATTTTTCAACTGGTACCTTTTGAGAGATACCAGAGGGGGTTTTCTTTGACTTGGATTTGGAAATTACAGTTGTTTTGGCAGCTTTGGTAGGCAACTGTTTGGTCATTGTCACAGTTTCCATAGCTACTCCTGAACTCAAAGAAATTGAGGAGATTGGAATAGTTGAGGGTATGGATGAACTTACCTCACTTACCTGAGGTGTCTGCATTACAGGAAAGTAGAACATTGGCACATCCCTATGATGGTTGGCTCTGTTCAAATCTGCAATGATTCTTCTCTCTTGAACCCAACAAGCTAATTTGTTGTTTGGGTTCTTAAGTACAATCTCTTGACAAAGATGGTTAGCCAATAGCATAAAAATCTAGCATAATATACATTCTTTCCCCTTTTGGCTAACTCACCTAGTTTAAAACCTAACTCATACAAGACAAGGTAACTGAAATTGTAAAATTTATCTGTAACTAGCATGTATAGCATGTTAAGCATGTAAATGTTCACAGAATCAAAATTACTGATTTTTCCAGAGAAAACTTTAGTCACAACATCAAACATGAAACTCCATTCCTTCCTAAGACCTAATCTTCTAATATCACTTAGCTTAGTAGTAGGAAGTGCATAATGCATGGAATTAAGCATATTTTGAAACATGCTTTTATCACATCACTATTGATACATAACTCATTACCTTTGATAGTTAGAGTGATGGTTTTGTCAGTAGAGTTGTAGATTGCAGAGGTCCACATCTCTTCAACAACTTCACAGAAAATTGTGGGTGATTCAAGCATGGCATAACTTACCTTGCAGTTCTTCATGAAGTCCATCATCTTGTGATAGTCTTCTGATTGCTGAATACCCTTATTGACCAAAGCAGTGAAGTTGTTCTTCTCATAAATGAACCCAGTCTGAGACATAATCTTTATTACAGGTGCCATTGTTAGAGAGTGAAAGCTTGAAGAGAAAGAGGATATTTGCTTGAGAGAGAATAAAATAAAAGCAGTTGAATTTGAGAATGATAAAAGAAAATAATTGGAATGAAATAAGCTTTTATACTATCTCCAAAACAACGGATGAAAATAATAAAGAAAAGTAAATTACCCAATAGAAATTGCCTAAAATAGCCGTTTAAAAATAAACTGTAAAAATTCCACACATTATCCGTCGTGTAATACTTACAAACTGTAAGTATACTCGATGGATAATGTTCAGGGAATTAACGGTTAAGATTTAGACACTTCGACGGATGAGAATAAACTGTTATCAGTCGAGTTTTAAAAGGTTCCAGAAAAGTAATTGATTTTTATTTTTAAATAGTATATCGACGGATGACTCAACTCGATGGATAATGGTCATCCGTCGAGATGCAAATTTTGACTGAGCCAAAATTTCATCCATTACTAAAACTTAGCTAAATTTCTGGCTACTTTTCAACTTGCAAAATAACTCAGATAAATTCAAGAGTAATTAAGCATACCTAACTCACTTACCAACCTAGAAAATGTGGATTCATCCAGTGGCTTGGTAAAGATATCTGCAAGTTGCTTCTCACTTGGAACAAAATGTAACTCTACAGTACCATTCATTACATGTTCCCTTATGAAATGGTACTTGATGTCTATGTGCTTTGTCCTTGAATGTTGCACTGGATTTTCAGTGATGGCAATTGCACTTGTGTTATCACGGAAAATAGGAATCCTCTCAACTTGCAAACCATAGTCTAGCAATTGATTTTTTATCCATAAAATCTGTGCACAGCAACTGCCAGCAGCAATATATTCAGCTTCAGCTGTAGAAGTAGAAACTGAATTTTGCTTTTTACTGAACCAGGACACAAGCTTGTTTCCTAGAAATTGACAAGTTTCTGTTGTGCTTTTTCTATCAATTCTACAACCTGCATAATCTGCATCTGAATAACCAGTTAGATCAAAACCAGAATCTCTAGGATACCAAATGCCAAGCTTTGGTGTTCCCTTGAGATATCTGAAAATTCTCTTAATAGCTATCAAGTGAGACTCTCTAGGATCAGCTTGAAATCTAGCACATAAACATGTAGCAAACATTATATCTGGCCTACTAGCTGTTAAGTACAGAAGTGAGCCAACCATGCCTCTATAGCTTGAAATATCCACAGACTTTTCAGTAGTGTTTAGTTCAAGCTTAGTTGCAGTGGCCATGGGAGTTTTTGCAGATGTGCAATCCATTAGATCAAACTTCTTTAAAAGATCAAAAATATATTTAGTTTGACTAATGAATATTCCATCACTAACTTGCTTAACTTGTAAACCAAGAAAGTAAGTTAGTTCTCCCATCATACTCATTTCATACTTACTTTGCATCAGTTTGGCAAACTTTTTACAAAGTTTCTCATCTGTAGAGCCAAAAATAATATCATCTACATAAATTTGAACAAGTATGCTAGAGCCATTAACATTTCTGAAAAATAAAGTTTTATCTACAGTACCTCTTGTGAAGTGATTTTACAAAAGGAACTTTGATAAAGTGTCATACCAGGCTCTAGGTGCTTGCTTCAGTCCATAAAGTGCTTTCAGTAGATAATAGACATACTCTGGAAAATTTGGATCTTCAAAGCCGGGAGGTTGACTAACAAACACTTCTTCCTCCAAATCTTCATTCAGAAAGGCACTTTTGACATCCATTTGATAGACCTTGAAATTGGCATGGGCTGCATAGGCTAAGAAGATTCTGATGGCTTCAAGTCTTGCAACAGGAGCAAATGTTTCATCGAAATCTATTCCTTCTTGCTGGCAATAGTCTTTAGCAACCAATCTGGCTTTGTTCCTTACTCCTATGCCCATTTTCATCCATCTTATTTCTGAATACCCATTTGGTGTTTATTGGATTCTTTCCTTTAGGCTTGGGTACCAGCTTCCAAACTTTATTCCTTTCAAATTGGTTTAGCTCCTCCTGCATAGCTAAAATCCAATCAGGATCTAACAACGCTTCTTCTATCTTCTTTGGTTCTTCCTTTGACAGAAAGCTGCTGTATAGACATTCTTCCTGAGTTGCTCTTCTTGTTTGAACTCTAGAGGAAACATCACCAATAATCAGTTCAAAGGGGTGATCTTTTATCCATTTCCTTGGTTGACGTAGATTAGCTCTAGATGAAGAGACCTCAATGTTGTCTTGATGTGTGATTGAGTTTTGATTGCTAGAAACTCCCCCTGAGTTTGTGGATCTTTGATTTGAGAAAGAGGTACTTTCTATGGGTGATCTGCCTTGACTTCCTGCTCCTTTTGATAACCCGACGGATGGTGAATTTTGAGTACCGACGGATGAGGCAGGTTGTCTACCGACGGATAACACAGATTGCCTTCCGACGGATGTTGAGTTTTGTGCTTCATTGGTGGTAGATTTGTCTGCATTATCCTTAGACACTGTTTCTTGATCACTCTCATCATCACTTCCATCACTGACCATCTCAACATTGTCGAATTTGAGGCTCTCATGGTAATCTCCATCTTTCAGTCCTTCAATCTTTTTATCATCAAACACAACATGTATAGATTCCACAACAATGTTGGTTCTTAGATTGTAGACTCTATATGCTTTACCAACAGCATATCCAACAAAAATTCCTTCATCTGCTTTAGCATCAAACTTCCCATTTTGATCAGTTTGATTTCTCATAATATAGCATTTACAGCCAAAGACATGAAGAAAGTTTAGAGTTGGCTTCTTGTTCTTGAACAATTGATAAGGAGTCATGCATCTTGCTTGATTAATCAGAGAGATGTTCTGAGTGTAGCATGCAGTGTTTACAGCTTCAGCCCAGAAATATGTTGGTAATTTTGATTCTTCAAGCATTGTCCTTGCAGCTTCAATAAGAGATCTGTTCTTTCTTTCCACTATTCCATTCTATTGTGGAGTCCTTGCTGCTGAAAACTCATGCAAGATCCCATTTTCCTCATAAAATGCTCTCATGACATAGTTCTTGAACTCAGTTCCATTGTCACTCCTGATTCTTCTAACTTTGAAATCAAGATGATTGTTAACTTGCCTTATGTGATTGATGATGATTTCACTAGCCTCATCTTTAGACTTTAGGAAATATGTCCAAGAGAACTTTGAGAAATCATCTACAATTACTAGGCAAAATCTTTTCTTTGAAATTGACAATACATTGACTGGTCCAAACAAATCCATGTGAAGCAGTTGTAGAGGCTCTTCAATTGCTGAATCAAGTTTCTTCCTGAATGATGCTTTGATCTGCTTCCCTTTTTGGCAGGCATCACACAGTCCATCCTTTGTAAACTCCACTAGAGGAAAGCCTCTTACTAGTTCTTTCTTTACCAGCTCATTCATGGTCTTGAAGTTTAAATGGGATAGCTTCTTGTGCCATAACCAACTTTCATCTTGACTTGCTTTGCTGAGAAGACAAGTTACAGATTCTGCTTTAGTTGAGCTGAAGTCAGCTAGGTACACATTTCCTCTTCTCACACCAGTGAGAACCACTTTGTTGTTTTGATTGTTAGTCACAACACATGCTTCTTTGTTGAAGGTTACTGAGTTGCCTTTGTCACAAAGCTGGCTGATACTGAACAGATTGTGTTTGAGACCATCCACTAAGGCAACCTCTTCAATGATGACATTGTCCTTTGAAATCAAGCCATATCCCACAGTATAACCTTTGCTGTCATCTCCAAAAGTAATACTTGGGCCAGCTCTCTCCTTAAACTCTGTGAGCAGGGTAGAATCACCAGTCATGTGTCTTGAACAGCCACTATCCAAGTACCAAAGATTCTTTCTATTTCCCTGCACACATCAAAATCAAATCAAGTTGATTTTGGTACCCAAGTTTCCTTGGGTCCTGCCTTGTTAGCTTTCTTGTTCTGTTTCTTAGGTCTTAACTCATTTGACTTAGGAATTTCAGATTCTTCCTTAGTCATTTGGGTTGGGCTTTTGAAACCATTTAATGCAACAAAATTATCATGCATATTATGGCTAACAGGAAATGACATGCTTGGTGCAAACATGTTATTCCAGTAAGGCATGCTAAATGACATTTGAGGCATATTGTATGCAGCATAATATGGATTAGGTGTAAATGGCATATTAGCAAACTATGCATTTATGTTCTGTGTAGGCATAACATTAACAGGCATGGGAGGCATGACATTCATGTTAGGAAATTGAGGCTGAACAGATATGGGAGTAGGCATGGCAGATTTGCAAATAACAGACAAATGATTTACACTACCACACTTGACACAGATTTTTCTAGGGGCATATTTATCAGGTGTGTAGTTATTGTGTTTGTTAATCCCTACTTTACCATTCCTATTATTTTTCTTTTTAGTATCTATTTTTACCTCTATTTTCTCAAGTCTGTCACTTAACTGTTTGACAGTCATGTGACCAACATTAGCATTTTTCCCTTTCTTAGCTTGACTTGACTCTCCGGAAACAAAGTTCTTGGAAACAGACCCATACTTATCATTTAGCTTGATTAATTTGGCTTTGCTAATGGGTTTGCTTACAGCCGACGGATGAGGATTTTTATCATTCGACGGATAACACTTTTTGTTATCCGACGGATAGTCCTCATCATCCGTCGAGTCTACATCTGTCAGCAACCCATCTACCAAAATAGGTTCTAGTTTCTCTTTATTCTTTTTCCAGGCTTCATCATAAAAAGACTCAATTCCTTGAACTTTGGTGATTTGAGCATGAACATCCCTGGATGTTTTCCATGCTTTAATCACCTCTTGTTCACGCTCGAGCTGCTTCTTCAAAATTTCTTCCTTTTTCAAGGACTCCGTTAATTCCTCCTTGGCAATCTTACACTCAATTTTTAGTTTCTCAAACTCAACAAACTAAGACTCAAGCACATTATTCCTCTCACTTAAAAACAAGTTGTTTTCTTTGATTTTAGCATTTTCTTTAGTGAGAGACTTAAGTGTAACACGCAAATGATACAATTCTGTAGACATGTCATTTATTGCATCATTACACTCAGCTTTAGATAAATATGCAAGGTTTGTAGTGATTACCTGATTGCTTGAGGAACTTGTCTCTGTTTCATCAGACTTGGCCATTAGGGCTAGATTGACATAGCTGACATCTTTGTTTTCATCCAAACCATCAGTTGCCCAGTCATTCTCTTGTGTAATAAAAGCCCTTTCCTTTTGTTTGAGTAGATCAAAGTATTTTTGCTTATAATCCACTGACCCAAACCTTTTCTTACTGGAATCTGACTTTCTACACTCATTTGCAAAATGCCCTGCCAAGCCACATTTGAAACATTTGAATTTTGACTTATCCACCATGTTTCTATTTGGCTTGGCTGCTCCAAAGTTCTTCTTGAACTTGAGCTTGGCAAATCTTCTTGAAAGAAATGCTAGGTGCTCATCAATGTCCTCCATGTCATCTTGGCTCAATGAATCTTCACTTTCTGCAGCTAGCCCCTTACCCTTATTCTCACAGACCTTTGAAGTTGATTCTACAGCTTCCATCTTCACTTCCTTCTCCTTTTCCAGATTAGCAACTAGTGCAATGGATCCTCCTTTCTTCTTTCCTCTCTCCATTCTTTCATCCTACTCTATCTCAAGCTCATAGGTCTTCAGAATGCCATACAGTCTCTCCAAAGTAAACTCCTTATAATCTTGTGAGTTTCTCAATGAGACTGTCATTGGTTTCCATTCCTTTGGAAGAGATCTGAGAAATTTCAGATTGGAGTCTTTAGTCTGATAGACTCTTCCATGCAACTTAAGAGCATTTAGTAGTTTTTGGAATCTACTAAAAATGTCAGTGAGTGACTCACTTTCTTCATTGTGAAAATGCTCATATTGCTGAATCAGGAGCTGCATTTTATTTTCTCTTACTTGCTCAGTGCCATCACAAATTATATGTCTTGTGTCCCAAACTTCCTTGGAAGTTTTGCAGTTGATAATATTATCAAACATGTTTGCATCGACTCCATTGAACAAAATGTTCATAGCCTTTTTATCCTTCCTGACTTGTTTAATATCAGGGTCAGACCATTCGTGCCTTGGCTTTGGAACAGATGGCTCATTTCCTGTTGCAGCTCTCATTGGAACATGAGGGCCTCTTTCTATGCAGTCCACATAGGCCTCATCTTGAGAAAGCATATGAAGATGCATCTTTACCTTCCAATGATGGTAATTATCTTTATCAAGAAAAGGAATCTTGACTCCAACATCTTTCTTGTTCATCTTGCTGAATTGTTTTGATCTTTGAACTCTTTGTAGATTAAGAGTTTGCTCTGATACCAATTGTTAGTCCCTTAACAATATAGCAAGAATTACAGAAGGGGGGTTGAATGGAATTCTTGACCCTTTTTCTTGAAATAAAAAAGTTCAACTCGATTATAGATATATTTGTTTTGATTAGCACAATGAGAAATGTAAACTTAATTGAATAAAAATATAAGTAATTAAAAACAAGAGTCTTTATAAACTTTCGGGTGGATTTAAACAATTCCACCAGAGATATATATAATATATCGAGAGGACTCTATGTGCAGAAATGCTCACAGCTGCTTACAAATGGAACTACTGAGAATTCAGGAAATGCTAATGATTCTGCTTACAAAGATTTCTCTGTTTTTGTGTTTCTCAGCTATCTCAGTTATTTTTCTATTTGCTACTCTCTTGATTTATATAATACCAAGATTACAAAGTCAAAAAGACTAAACAAATATAAAATGTAACAGTCTTAAGCTTTGCTGCTTTTCGTCCTCTATTACCCAGTTAATGGGCTTCCACAGTGTGTTTGTATGCATCTCGATGGCTGTGTGTCAGCTTTCACTGTTCAACTGCTGTTTGAATTCTTCATATGATCATCCGTCAACTTTCAGAACATCCGTTGATGATTTAATTGATCATCCGTCGACTGCTATATTACACATCCGTTGATAGTCATTTGATCATCCGTCGATGGCTTTGTTAATCATCCGTCGGTAGCTATTTTGGCACTTGACTCTATATCACTTATGCAGAATTACAAGACATCATTTATGTACAATTATTCAACCTATTCTGCATATCTAGTTAAAATCAACATGACTTATATGCTACTACAGATTCTATACAAAGGTGCATACATAACTGTGCTACAAACTTATTATTACATAAGCTACTCACTCGATGGATAATAAGTTAATCAACCGTCGGGACTATAATGAGTTATCCGTCGGGACTATAATTCTTATCCGTCGAGTGCTACATAATTTCACTAAGTAAAATCTACTTAGATGTTTTGTTTATGAAATCATCAAGTACACAACATATGTACAACACATCTTTCAAGATTAAAGATGAATCCTCAATTCTTGAACCATATAACTTGTTGCATATTGATCTTTTTGGACCAGTTAATGTAATGTCTATTGCAAAGAAGAGGTATGAACTTGTTATTGTTGATGAGTATACAAGATACACATGGGTACAATGAAAATCATGTAAGGGAACTGGAAAAAGGATAAGCTCATAAACTTAAGATCTTTAGAAGTGACAATGTAATTGAATTCAAGAACAACACTATGGAAGAGTTCTGCAAGTACAAGGGAACAAAACAAGAATTTTCTGCCCCTGGAACTCCACAACAAAATGGAGTTGTTGAAAGAAAGAATAGAACTCTCATAGAAGCTGCAAGGACCACGCTTGAGGAAGAAAAATTGTCTACCTACTTTTGGGCTGAGGTTGTGCAAACTGTTTGCTTTACTCAAAATGCAACATTGATCAACAAGCATGGTAAAACACCATTTGAGATGGTAAAGGGAAATAACCCAAATTTGAAGTATTTTCACATTTTTGGCTACAAATGTTTTATTATCAAAACTTATTAAATTTGATCTAAAGGCTGATGAAGGCATTTTTGTTGGATATCCATTGTCAACAAAAGCCTTCAGAGTTTATAATCTGAGAACAAGGGTGGTCATGGAATCTATTCATGTGTCTTTTATGACAAGAAGATCACAGGTCTCGAGGATGTATATGACCATGAAGAATTGAGATTTGAAAATGAAGTACCATATGTTGAGCAGTTATCTCATGACATTATGTCAGATCCCGATAGTCTGAGAAATCCTGATACAGCAAATCCTGACATCACTTTAAACTTTGATGAACCATATAACAGTGGAAACTCTACAAGAACTTAAGCACATGTTGAGGGGGAGCAACATAATCAAGGGTCAAGTGTTTCAAATAAAGAAACGTAAGTGGATACTCCATCAGACTCAAACTTCTCAAATACTGATGAAGAAAATACTGATAGTACTGAAAATACTGATTCAGGGGGAGCATCAGGAAAAAATAGTGGTACAAGGCAAAATGATACAAGGGACTTCATGGATCAAGGGAGGTTCTACATCAAGAAGTCAACTTCCTTCTGCAAGAAAATGGACTAAGTCACATACACCTGACTTAATCATTGGAAATCCTGATAGTGGTGTGAAGACTAGAAGAGTGCATTTCTAAATGGTGAACTTGAAGAGGAATTTATATTGAACAGCCTCCAGGGTTCATTAATTCAAAATATCCAGATCATTTCTACTTACTTGATAAAGCACTCTATGGACTAAAGGAAGCTCCAAAAGCCTGGTATGAAACACTTGCTCAATTTCTGTTGGAAAGTGGTTTCACAAGAGGTACAATTGATAAAACACTATTTTATAAGTACCACAGTAAGGACTTGTTGTTAATACAAATATATATTGATGATATCATTTTTGGTTCTACTAATGATAAACTCTGTGAAAGATTTGCAATGCTAATGCAGTCTAGATATCAGATGAGCATGTGATAGGAGAATTGAGTTATTTCTGAGTTTACAAGTAAAGCAGAAAGATGAAGGTATCTTCATAAATCAAGCAAAATATACCAGGAATTTGCTCAAAAGGTTTGGAATGCAAGATAGTTCAGTTGCAACAACTCTCATGGCCACTGCAACCAAGTTATATTTAAATACTGGTTCATCAGTAGATATAACTAACTACAGAGGTATGATTGGGTCACTCCTATATTTGACTGCGAGTAGACCTGATATCATGTATGCTACCTGTCTGTGTGCAAGGTTCCAAGTTGATCCAAGGGAACCACATGTATTAGCTGTAAAAAGAATTTTTAGATATCTCAAAGGCACCATTAATCTTGGATTATGGTATCCTAGAGAGTCAGATTAAGATAATTGGATATTCAAATGCTGATTTTGCAGGATACAAAATAGACAGATAAAGCACCTCTGGAAGATGCTAATTTCTTGGTAGAAGATTGGTTTCTTTGTTTAGCAAGAAACAAAAGTCAATTTCCACATCAACTGCTGAAGCTGAGTACATTGCTACAGGAAGTTGTTGTGCTCAAATTTTTTGGATGAAGAATCAGTTATTGGATTATGGGTTATAATATTCTCAAATTCCTATATATTGTGATAATCAAAGTGTTATTGCAATGACAGGAAATCCAGTAAAACATTCAATGACTAAACATATCAGCTTAAGGTACCATTTCATAAGGGAACACGTAATGGAAGGTACAGTGGAATTGCACTTTGTGCCTACAGAATAACAGTTATCAGACATCTTCACCAAAACACTCTATGAAGCCACCTTTACCGGACTTGTGAATGAATTGGGAATGATCTAACAATTCTCAAAATCTGATGAAAAATTGTGATCTGTAGTTGATAATTAGAGTGTGGTATAATTATCTTATATATCAGTATTTGTTAAAAATCTAATAGTAGGGTTAAACTTTGATGCCATGTATTCATGCTTTTTGTTGTTTAAAATATCAAGTCAAGTTTAAATCATGATAGTTAAACTCTGATAGTAGTTGCATGATAAACTCTGATTATGTGCATAAGTACTGATACTGGTCAAGTTGAGTTAACTGATGAATCCTGACAGTATCTAGTTAAATACTGATATTGGTCAAATGCTAATTGACCATTATTTTCTGAAAATATTTTAAATTTATTCAAAATACCTTTAGTCAGTATTTTAATTAAAAAAATATGATGCAGAAGTAGTGGGAAAACTTAAATTGGTTACATACATTAATTGATGGCGTAAGAATAGGAAAAATGATTGAGCTTTCATAACACAATATTTTGTGTAACTATGCACGTAATTACTGCACATTAAAACACGCACAATGATTGCTCTTCTGATGAATGATAACATGCCACGTGTCCCACTAAGTTGAACAGTCTGTGTAAGTAAGAGTAAAGTATTAAGTAAAATCAATTTTTATTTTCCAATTATCACTTTAACAATATTTGATTATCTTCTTACTTTTTTACCTTCCTTTTCTCCCGAACTTAAACATTGAAACCTTAATCAGTTTTTGAGTAAATTTTTTATAGAAAAATCATGACTTCATCTTCTACAACAACACTGTTTGTTTATGGCAGTGCCAAATTTTTCATAAACAACTATACTGCTATCCTGGACAATAATGGGATAAATCCTGATTTTCATATCTTCCAGGATTTCTTAAAAGATAGTGAAGTTGGGTATGCTCTCATAGCTCCAACAACTCTTTCTGGAGATCAGGTTCTTGCTTTATGGAGAACTGGTCTATATGATGATGGAGGTGAAGCAGACAATCCAAACATCATCTTTGAGTTTGATAACAAGCAGAGGGTTGTCACCCCTCAGACAGTGCATAATGTTCTTCATCTCCCAGCTCCCACTTCTTATGCAACATTTGTGGGAGATTCTGAAATGCGAAGGTTCTTCACAAAATTTGGCTATGACAAGGAGATGAAGAATCTTGGCCATTTGAAGAGAAATGGGCTAAGGAAGTAGTGGAACTTCTTCTTTGATTACATTATGAAGGAATTCAACAACAAATGCACAAACTTTGATGCCCTCCCAATAATGACACAGCAAATTGGGTACTCTCTAATTCTTGGTACTCCCTATGATTTTAGTAAAGTAATTTTATACTTTATAGGGGATAGATTAAAAGCTGATAGGAATATAGTATATTATGCTAGATTTTGTCAGTTAATTTTTAATGTATGTTTCCCTGATACCCCAATCCCTGCTAAACAAATTGTGTCAGTATTTAAGCTCACCAAGAGAGCTTTCTCTGATCTGATTTATAAAGATTCGGAAAAGATTGCTCTAGCTCCTTTGAGGTTTCCAGTGATTGTCAGGGACTTGCTAACTGCAAGGCTTCCTGAGACTAATGGTTTACCTAACCAACAAAGTGCTAAGCTTCAGGCAATAAAACTGGGTAACCCCCTGTAGTCAACCCCAGCACTGCAACTCAAATACTTCTTCAAACACAATCCACCTCAGGTGCCTCCCAAAAGACACCTATTGTAAAAAGGAAAAAACCAGCAAAATATGATGCTAGAGTTATTGTTTCGATTGAGAACCCACATGATATATTGTCTAGTCTGCTAGACATTATGGTCAGAGAGCAAGAGTTGCAAATGCTGAAAGAAGGGTTCAGTGCAAGCTTCTTATTCTTCTAAGCCTTCAGACCTTGTTACGAGAAAGCTTGTGCTTCCTAAATCAGAATCAGATGATGAGGACAATGCTACCTTATCATCTAAATTCAATAAGTTACATCTAGATTCTACTCAAAATCCAGTTATCCTATCAACTGATGAGGGTGGTAATGCTGTTTAATCTGATTTGAGCCCGAGACTAAGGATCAAGAAGAAGAAATTGGTCAAAACTACATTGCTCAAAGTCTGATGAAAATTAAGAAAGAAATTGCTGAGGAGACACAGGGTGCAATGACTAGTACTGATCAGTGGACTTACCAAATTACTAATATACCTGTGATCATTTTTGATTCTCCGACAAAGAAGAAAAGAGTGAGGGAGATTACTCATGAGCAAGTGGAGGCATCTGTCAAGAGGCTACCGAAACATAAGTTATTTCTTGGATCAAGCACACAGGAACCTGTATTTCAAAGAAATACAGCAGCTACTTCAAATCCTGATCCTGTCACACAAGAACCTGTATTTTAAAGTAGTACAGTAGACTTTATTCAAGAAGTGCCTCCTGCTGAAAAGTCCATTCAAGAATGGCATGATGAAGCAACTGCGAAGGTAACAGCTGAAGCTACCAGAGTCAAAGACATAATAGCAGCTCAGGAGTTCGAAACTGAGGTGAGGAGTACACAAGAACCTAAATATCAGAGTCATCCAGCAACTCCTGAATCTCCTACCCCACAAGAACCAATACCTCAAAGTGGTAATGAAGGCTTAACTCCTGATCAAGTTATCTTAGCAGTTGATCCTGAAGGAAGGGTACATCCAACACCAACATCAGCTGAACTTCTCTCAGTTCAACCCTTGGATGTATACAAAAAAAAGTTGATCCTTCAGAAGCACAAGGTATAAATACTGATTTATCTCTATCAGCGTTTACTTTAAATACGGATTTTGAATTATCAGCATGTACAATGAATCCCGATGACATGAATATGATTAGAACTTTATAAAAGAATACCTCTAGTCATAGGATCATAGACAACTCTTCTCAGCCATCTCTTATTTCTGCAGGAAAAACTTATCTGAGCCTTTCATGTGAGAATGGGAGAAAAGATTTAGAGAAAAATAGAATTAAAGGGAGGCAGCCGTAGGGTTGAGCAGAAAAAACCGAAACCGAAAAAATAACCAAAAAAACCGATAAACCAAACCGATAAAACCAAACCGATAAAACCAAACCGCTAAAAAAACCAAAGAAAACCAAACCGACAAAAACCGAATTAGCGATGCGGTTTCGGTTCCGGTTTTCAATCAAAACCGAAATGAAATTAACTGCACCGCTATATTATATATATCTATAATATTATGTATATGTACATGTATATATTATCATAACCCGGTTCTAATATTTTGTTAAATAAATATTTACTTAACATTAGTAATGTAAATTGTATAATATAATACCATAAATTAATTAAGAATAATATGTAAATACTCTTAAATCATAATTTTTTAATATGTATATAATCATTTTTATCATATATTTTGATATATACTCTTTTTTTCATTGTTGTAAACATAAATTTTTATCATATTTCATATCTATTATTTAAGATAATATCAATTATACATTCAAAAAATAACTTTATGAAATATATCAATTTTATTTAACGAATTCTAAAGTGACAAATCTTTGGTGATTAGTGTAATATTATCATTTAACTTGATGTTAATTTTTCATCCAACACATTACCAACAAAAAATCGTACAAATAAAAAATGTATAAAAAATAGGAATAAAAAACAAAACCGATAAATGGTTAACTGAAACCAAAAAATCGTTTTAAGCGGTTTTGTGGCGGATGATTCTCCTTCATGATTGACCACCAAGTTTCCCGTAAACAGCAATTAACTAAACCGAACCGCATGTATTGGTTTGGCTACGGTTAATGCTAAAAACCGCACCAAACTGCATCATGCACACCCCTAGAGGCAGGATCCTTACCTGGAAAAAGGAGAGGTAGTTGAGTGTCAGGATTTAGTTAATCTTTGTGAGGGAACTTTGACTATTAAAAGTCATGAGATGAGTGGTGTGAGAAGTAGTGAGACTACTTTAAAAAATATAGAGATTTAAGTATTTTTATTGAAAATTTTGCAGGTGCACAGAGTATTAAAGATACAGCTTCGGAACAACAGTCTGTAGACCCTCGGATAAACTCTGATATGCCAAATGATGATACTTTCCCTGCAGGTCTAAGTACTGATACTTTCATGCAGTTCACTCACATCTCTAGTTCATCCACTACAACAATCATTGTTCTTATTGAAGAATAGTTCATTCAATCTAATATTCCACCATTTATTACAATCCCTGTTCTTGCTGAAGGAGAGTCCACTCATTCTATATTTCCATCATCTCTTTTTTTCCCTGTCACTGTTGTTGATGTAGATGCAAGATAGTCCATTCAATATGAATCCATCATTACAGAATCACCACAACACTCCACTGGTACTGAGGTCTTGAAAATATATATTGAAGCTCCACCTCATATGGCTACAATTCTTGAAGATCTGGAGTTAAATGCTGAAGGCATGGAGGAATTTGTTCCTGAGCATGTGTCTCATGATGGAGAAAATGTTAATGTAGCTTTAGATCCTAATGAGGATCTTGATTAGATTTTCTTTCCTGAAGACATGTCTACACATGAAAAGCAAAGAAGATTAGCTGAGCTTGATGCAAAGAGGAGTAGAAAGTTTTCTGATGCAGAATGGAATTCTAACTGGAAGGTTTCTTCTTATCCTATCTTTGTTGCTAATGTTTCTCAACATCTGGAGAGAGTAGGGCAAAGTATTACTAATCCTGATATTCTGACTCATCTCAAAGCTTCTACGCTATTTATTAAATCAGTTCAGCATACTAGTCTCATACTAATTCTCAAACTGATAAACTCAAAGAATCCTTTCTTGAAACCAAGCTGATCACAACCAAGGAGATCCAGAAGCAGTTAGTTCCCATTCTTTCTAGACAAAACAAAATGGAAGCCAACCAATTTAAGTTGGAAGCTACTCAATTTAAAATGTCTAGTCAATTTGATGAGGTACATCAGTCAATGGAGCTTATTATTTCCCTCCTACTTGGGGATGATACCAAAAAGGGGGAGAAAGTGTTGAAATCTAAATGCAAGCAGCTCAAGTTGAAAGATGCTGATGATTAAGATGGTCCTGGTGGTGATGATAAAAAGAAGGAACTTGTTTTGAAGAAATAAGGTGGAGATATGATTGTTTCTAGTGGTACATCTAAAACCACTAGTCAATCTAGAAAAGGTGGAGATCGAGAAGGCAAGTCTCAAAGACTGTACAAAGTAAAGAACTGACTATGAATAAATCTCAAACTCTGAAACTCACAAATACCGATGAAGATCAAGGCATTCTGGAGATGAAAGCTGGTGCTGAAGCAAGTTAGTATCTACATACTCTGAAAGTAAAAGAGAAGAAAACAACTCTATTCTATAAGGATCCAAAGATTTAAGCATTAGATTTCGAGGTGAGTAGAAGAATTTTTGAAAGAGAAAATCCTGAAATTGACATGGAACAACTTAGGCTTTTGGAAGAAGAATACAAATATTTGAAGTTAGCAAATACTGATGCTCTATTACCTTATGAAGATATTCCTGGTAGCAGACCTACAAAGGGTGTGGTAATGAAGGAAGTCAGTCAAACTGATACTGAAGGATCTTTATGAAGGGTTTCGAGCACATAAACGCAACAGAAACAGTAAATACAAATGTGAAAAATCAGAATTTTCGAAACCCACCGCATGATCCATGCGAAAAATAGATAATTAATTTGTAGATCAGATTGTTTACCTTAAGAAACTTCATAAATTGGTTGACTAATGGAGATCCAAAGCTTGTTCAATCACCACGCATCCCGCTCTCGCGATCTACGCTCTATCGGTATCCACACGAATGCTTGAACGCAAGGATTGAATGTGTACTAGCACAAACTCGTTTCTTCTAGCTCTCTCCATCTTCTCCCTGAAAGAGATATGTCCTAAGTCCAATCATGAATGAGGATTTCAGAATAACTTTTTATGTACTCTGTTTTGATTTCATTGATATTAATAAAAGACTTGTTTTGTTTTTATTACGGGCTTTATCTATTTAAGTGTTTAAATAAGATATACCATAGTTTAGAGTAATGCTTTTATGGATTATGATGAGATCATAATAGTGAGACCTAAAAGATGATAACTCTAAACTTAAATAGTTCCTGGTCATAGGATTACTAACTGGTAATTAATAATCTGCAAAGATCAGTACATACTATGCTTGCTTCATTATGAAGGATGTCTGTTCTCATAGATATTTGTGTGGTGACACTATAGCTAGTATGTAGGTGCTTATTATAGAATAAGTTCAGTGAACATGACTCGCACAGCTGAACAACTGATGGAGTTCACTCACGTGTCAGCAGTTGTTCACATAGTGATAGTTGTACAAATATCCTTAGACTTGAGGTCATCATAGTCATCTTGTGTACACTGAACTATGCTTTGGTTTAGTTCTTAGTCTCCAGGGATAATTATTAGGGCTCTACTGGGTATAGGAATTTTTACACGAAGATAGTGTATGATCAATAAAGGATCTACCCCTTCCAGTGAAGGAAGAGAATGTTCAAGGCTGATCCACTTATGCTAGTTCAGGAATCTCTGGCCAGAGTGAATGAAATTAGAAAGGAGTTTCTAATTTACATAGAACTGAGCATAGTGAATGGGAAAGCAAATGATTAAATTAGATAGGCTTGACACAAGATCCATGCCTTGTATTTAATCAGGACATTGGAGGGTAGAAGGAGTTAATTGTACGGTAACTATTCACTGAATAGGTTCTTGGTATTCTAAGCAGTGAATTCGTATTATCCGGATAGTCGCGATATGCTGAGAAGTATCCCTCACGATGTAGAATAAATATGATTAATTGATTAATCATATTTAATAAATTAGAAAAGTTATATAAATAATGATAAAATAGTTTTATTATTATTATTTATTTCTACTACCGGCTTAATATTGAACCTACAGGGTCACACCATAAAAGAGAATGATTTAATGGTGGAGGAATTAATTAATAATGGCTAATAATTATTTATTTATGAAATAAATAATTAATTGGCAAATTTAATAATTGATTAAATGAGATTTAATTGATTATAAATTAATTAAGAAAAGTTCTTAATATTATTAATTAAGAATTTAATTTTTGGAAATTAAATCAAAAGAGAGAATTATTTCTAAAGTGTTTAGAAAAAGGATTAATAATTAAAAGATGTTTTAATGATTAATGTGAATAATAAAGGGTTAATAATAATAATATTTTATAGAAAAATTTCAGCTGAAAATTTTGCCTATAAATATACTATTATAAACCCTATTTTTATTCTAACCCAAAATTTTTAGAAAAACCTAATTCTCTCCACCTCCTCCTCGTCCTTAGCATCGTTTTCTTGGTGGATACCGGTGGAGTGCTTCACGTTTGAGGAGCAGCTGCTAAGGATCTCCGATCGTTGCTTTTGGATCGCTATTAAAGGTTAGTAATCGATTCATATGTTTTAATCACGATTTATATGCTTTTATTTGGATTTTATATGTGTAAAAGTGTTTTTGCCATGCTTCCGCTGCGATTAAAATCCAACATTGGTATCAGAGCATAGGTCGTAGGCATATAGATCTGTGGTAAAAATTTCAGAATTTTATGTGCTTGTATGAATTAATTATGATTTTTACAAGTTATATTATGGATTAATTATGACTGATGAGAAATCGTTTCTCAGAATAATTTTGAATGTTGATCTGGGTTCTACAAGTGTTGTAGATCGTCTGGGTATTTTTTTATAATTTTATGATGTATAGATTATTTATTATGAATTTTTGAAGTTGTTGCAATTAAATTCGTAATTAAATAATCATATATATATATATATATATAAATAAATTGCTAGTATGTACATATATATCTACTGTGTTGAATGCTGTATGATGGAGGCACGGCTGTCAGTAAAAGAAAAGAGCAGAACATCACGGCGATCGAGAAAGAAAAGGCGGCGACTGACGTAAACAGGGGAAGGACCGCGAGATTGGCGCGCGCGCGTGGGGCTCACGCGCTGGTGGGCCACGCGCGCCGGTCAAGCAGTGCTGACGTCATGCTGACGTCAGCGTAGGTTTTTTGGCGCGTGAGGCGCGTGGGGCGCGTGGGCGGCGGTGTGACACGCGCCTGACAGCGCGTGTGCGCGTGACGGCGCGTGGGTTACCTTTCCGGGGCGCGTGAGGGCGCGTGCGAGCTCAGAATTGGGCGTTTTTGGTGTCGTTGGATTCGTCTTTTCGAGACGCTTCTAATGGTATATTATATGATATTTTATAAAATTGTTTCGAACTGTTTATAGCTAACAGAAGTGTTTTAAAGCTGTTTTTTGACTGTTTTAATAGCTTTTAAATTCTTCATGTGATACATAGAGATGTATAATGCTTAGACCAATATGCTGGATGATGTAACATGCCTACCTTGACATTTATTCATGTTTATATATGTGATATATGCTTAGTTTATCATGCGATGATAGATTTACGTGAACTTAAATGAATATAATGCGTTTGTTAGACAATCTAGTATAGTGAAATTGTTTCATAACCTTAATAATAATATTATGAATACAATCATGAGATTCTTGTGTTTATGAAACACGAAATTGAATATAAATTTTCAATATGAGAGAAAGGATGATTCTGTCAACAACAGATTTCTATCTGTAAGAAAGGGTTATTAAATGACGCCTCTTGACAATACTCCACCCGATCTGGGAATCATCTGATTATTGATTATTGATTTGAAATATTTAATTTAAAAGGAAGAATCTCTTTATAATATGATTATGATTGTAACGTAATATAATCCCTCTAAAATTAAATAATATCAAGTAGTAATTGGCCAATGATACAACGGGCTTGTATCGGTCATAGCCTTCCAACATGATAGAAAGTAGTTCTTATTTTTAAATCATTGTCGTTTCGTGCTACAGCCGAGGGCTTTGATTTCGAAATAAGAAATACTTGTCTATTACATAGAGATGTGTACATTGAATTAGAATCTAAAGGTCGGTACGTGCCACAGCCGTGGGCCGTTGGAGACTGATTCAATTGTACGGAATGTTGGGTTAGACTTGACTTAGAATATTGAGTTTGTCGTGCCACAGCCGTGACTCAAGTATTCAAGAGGCTAAAGTTTGATTATGGAATAACATAAGATGTAATTGACAAGAGTTGTCTGCCTATTGAACATTACATGGCGGTTCGTGCCACAGCCGAGGTTGTGTGATGGAATGTAGGATCCCTATTCCCACTAGCATTATGAATGCTTAATTTTTCACATAGGGGGTTGAATAAATTAGATAAACTAGTGGGAGCCACTTATGAATAAAGACCCGATTCATATAGTGTTTTGAAATGAAATTGAATATTTGCTAAGTGTTGTTATGTGTTTATCATTTACAGATTTACTATATTATGTCTTCTGCACTATCACTCAGGAGCATACTAGATGCTCACAAGTTGACTGATCCTAATTTAGCTGTATGCTTTCACTGTAACAAGTTAGGGCACTGGAAGAGAAACTGCAAGGTTTACCTTGCAGAATTGAAGAAGAAGAAGGGTAGTAAGACTACCGCTTCTGGTTCAGGCATGTTCATGATCGAAGTTAATATGTCACTAGGTCAAATTTCTACTTGGGTATTAGATACCGCCTGTGGTTCTCATATTTGCAATTCGTTGCAAGGACTAAAGGGAAGTAGGAATCTTGAAAAATATGAGGTGATTCTACGTATGGGCAATGGAGCAAGGGTTGCGGCCATATCTGTAGGATCATTTAGTTTACATATGCCTACGGGCAAGACTATTATTTTGAATAATTGTTATTACGTTCCCTCTATTGTAAGGAATATTGTTTCTATCCCTATGTTGGATTTGGATGGTTTTTCATTTATTATTATGAATAATAAATGTTCTATCTTTAGAGATAATATTCTTTATGGACGTGGAATTTTAAATAATGGTCTGTATGTATGTGACGTAGAGCATGATTTACTTCAGATTGAACAAACTAATAAAAGAAAACGAGATGATGAAAATCTGACCTATTTATGGCACTATAGGCTAGGTCATATTAGTGAAAATAGACTTCGGACATTGCATAAGGAAGGGTTACTAGACCCCTTTGATTTTGAATCATATCCCACATGCGAGTCTTGTCTACTGGGTAAAATGACCAAATCTCCATTTAGTGGACATGGAGAGAGGGCTGCAGATTTGCTAGGATTGGTACACACAGATGTATGTGGACCAATGTCTACGCAAGTCATGGGTGGATTTTCGTACTTCATTACTTTCATAGATGATAGATCTAGATTCGGATATGTGTATTTGATGAAATACAAGTATGAAGCCTTTGAAAAGTTCAAGGAGTATAAGTATGAAGTGGAGAAACAAACCAAACACAGTATTATAATTCTTCGATCAGATCGAGGTGGTGAATACTTGAATGGAGAGTTTCTAGATTATCTCAAAGAAAATGGTATAGTCTCCCTGTTGGATTTTTAACGCAGCGGGGGCATGGCAAAACACTTTTACACATACAAAATCCAAATAAAAGCATATAAATCGTGAATAAAAATTCGAGGGATCGAATCTAACCTTTAAAAACAATTCGGAGACAATGATCAGAGATCCTTAGCAGTTGCTCCTCAAGTGTGAAGCACTCCACCGGTATCCACCAAGAAAACGACTTTTTTGAGGAGGAGGAGGTGGAGAGAATTTGGTTTTTTGAAACTTTTGGGTTTCTGGGGTTAGATGTGTGTTAGAATAAAATTAGGGTCTATAATAGTGTATTTATAGGCAAAATTTTCAGCTGAAATTTTCCCATAAATATTATTATTATTATCCCATTTATTATTCTCATTAATAATTAAAACACCTTTTAATCATTAATCCTTTTTCTAAACACTTTAGAAATAATTCTCTTTCTTGATTTAATTTCCAAAAATTAAATCCTTAATTAATAATATTAAGAACTTTTCTTAATTAATTTATAATCAATTAAATCTCATTTAATCAATTATTAAATTTGCCAAATAATTATTTATTTCACAAATAAATAATTATTAGCCATTATTAATTAATTCCTTCACCAATAAATCATTCTCTTTTTATGGTGTGACCCTGTAGGTTCAATATTAAGCCGGTAGTAGAAATAAATAATAATAAAACTATATTATCATTATTTATATAAATTCTCTAATTTATTAAATATGATTAATTAATTAATCACATTTATTCTACATCGTGAGTGATGCTTCTCAACATATCGCGACTATCCGGATAATATGAATTCACTGCTTAGAATACCAAGAACCTGTCAGTGAATAGTTACCGTACAATAAACTCCTTCTACCCTACAATGTCCCGATTAAATACAAGGCATGGATCTCGTGTCAAGCCTATCTAATTCAATCACTTGCTTACCATTTACTATGCGTAGTTCTATGCAAATTAGAAACTCCTTTCTAATTTCATTCACTCTGGCCAGAGATTCCTGAACTAGCATAAGTGGATCAGCCTTGAACATTCGCTTCCTTCACTGGAAGGGGTAGATCCTTTATTGATCATACACTATCTTCGTGTACAAATTCCTATACCTAGAAGAGCCCTAATAATTGTCCCTGGAGACTAAGAACTAAACCAAAGCATAGTTCAGTGTACACAAGATGACTATGATGACCTCAAGTCTAAGGATACTTGTACAACTATCACTATGTGAACAACTGCTGACACGTGAGTGAACTCCATCAGTTGTTCAGCTGTGCGAGTCATGTTCAGCGAACTTATTCTATAATAAGCACCTACATACTAGCTATAGTGTCACCACACAAATGTCTATGAGAACAGACATCCTTCATAATGAAGCAAGCATAGTATGTACCGATCTTTGCGGATTATTAATTACCAGTTAGTAATCCTATGACCAGGAACTATTTAAGTTTAGAGTTATCATCTTTTTAGGTCTCACTATTATGATCTCATCATAATCCATAAAAAGCTTTACTCTAAACTATGGCATATCTTATTTAAACACTTAAATAGATAGAGCCCGTAATAAAAACAAAATAAGTCTTTTATTAATATCAATGAAATCAAAACAGATTACATAAAGAGTTATTCCTAAATCCTAATACCTGATTGGACTTAGGACATATTCCTTTCAATCTCCCACTTGTACTAAAGCCAATCACTTTGGTATCTAATACCCATCTCATCTTTATGACGATCAAAGTGACTTTCAAAAAGTAGCTTTGTGAGTGGGTCTGCTATGTTGTTATGTGTGTCAACTCTATTTCAATACAATACAAGAAATGTTACCACGCTCCCACTAACCCTTTTGTAGACGCATGGTTCATCTACGTTTTTGATAAAATCAAACTCTTTGATTATCTCATCAAAACGAATGTTCCATCTACGAGAAGCTTGCTTTAAACCACATATGGTTCGCAGTAGCTTACAAACTAGGTTTTCATTTCCCTTGGAAAGAAAACCATCTGGCTATATGCCAGATCACATAGTCGTAGTAAGCAGCAATCGCAAGCAAAATCCGAACTGATTTTAACAGGGCTACAGGTAAAAGGCTTCATTAAAGTCAATCCATTGCCTTTGTTTGAATTCTTTTGCCACAAGCCTGGCCTTATAGGTCTCCCCCTGGCCATCTGCTATAATCTATCTTTTGTATACCGTATACATAGATTCCATTCTGGATTTCATGGCACTATGCCATTTCTCTGAGTCAACACTACTCATAGCCTCATTATAGGTCACAGGGTCGTCATCATCAAATGATTGACAACTCATTGTCATTCTCAATGACAAGGCCATATTACCTCTCAGGTTGGCGAGACACTCTCCCTGACCTACGAATGGGCTGTTCCACAAAAGGTTGTTCAGTCAGAACAGGTGTTTCCACTTGATCCGTAGTAGTTTGTGCTTCTTGAACTTCATCAAGTTCAATTTTGCTCCCACTGTTTCCTTCAAAGATAAACTCCTTTTCCAAGAAGGTAGCATGTCTGGATACAAACACCCGATGATCGGTGTAGAAGTAATACCCTAAAGTCTCTTTAGGATATCCCACAAAACTACATTTTACGGATCGATATTCCAGCTTATTTGGGTCAACTTACTTGACATAAGCTGGACATCCCCAAATCTTAACGTGTTTAAGACTCGGTTTCCTTTCTTTCCATATCTCATACGGAGTTTGAGGAACAGATTTGGAAGTCACCATATTCAGTAAATATGCTGAGGTTTCCAATGCATAACCCCATAGGAATACTGGAAGATTTGCATAGCTCATCATGGACCGAACTATGTCTAACAAAGTTCGATTTCTCCTTTCAGATACCAATCTGGAGGCGTCCACTGGGAGACTATACCATTTACTTTGAGATAATCTAGAAACACTCCATTAAAGTATTCACCACCTCGATCTGATCGAAGAGTTATAATACTATGTTTGGTTGTTTCTCCACTTCATACTTATATTCTTTGAACTTTTCAAAGGCCTCAGACTTGTGTTTCATCAAACACATATCCGAATCCAGATCTATCATCTATAAAAGTAATGAAGTATGAAAATCCACCCATGGCTTGCGTAGACATTGGTCCACATACATCTGTGTGTACCATTCCTAGCAAATTTGCAGTCCTCTCTCAATGTCTACTAAATGGAGACTGCAGTGCCACTATGAAGTGAGATTTTCATCATCCCTTTTCTTTTATTAGTTTGTTCAATCTGAAGTAAATTATGTCACATTTATACAGACCATTATTTAAAGTACCACGTCCATAAAGAATATTATCTCTAAGAATAGAACATTCATTATTCTCAATAATAAATGAAAATTCAGCCAAGTCTAACATGGGAATAATATTCCTCACAATCGAGGGAACAAAATAACAATTATTTCAAACAATAGTCTTGCCCGTAGGCCTATGTAAATGAAATGATTCTACATCTACAGCAGCAACTCTTGCTCCATTTCCATCAGTAGAATCACCTCCTCTTCCTCAAGAGTCCTACTTCTCCTTGGTCCCTGCAACAAATTGCAGATATGAGAACCACAGGCGGTATCTAATACCCAGGTAGAAATGACATATTCACTTCTATAATGAATATACCTGAATCAGAAGCGGTAGTCTCACTACCCTTCTTCTTCCATTCTGCAAGGTAAACCTTGCAGTTCCTCTTCCAGTGCCCCACCTTGTTACAGTGAAAGCAAACAACTTTGCTCTTGGGGTCTTCAGCTTTTGGTGGAACCGGCATTTTTTCACCTACTTTCTTCTTCTTGGAAGGGTTCCTCTTCCTTTTCTTAGGATTGGAACCTTCACCAATTAGAAGAACAGAACTCTTCTTAGGGGGAAAATTCGATTCCGCAGTCTTCAACATGTTGTGG
Organism: Apium graveolens; assembly: GCF_009905375.1. Taxonomy (NCBI): domain Eukaryota; kingdom Viridiplantae; phylum Streptophyta; class Magnoliopsida; order Apiales; family Apiaceae; genus Apium; species Apium graveolens. Next base: position 114,160,539 of record NC_133653.1, read on the forward strand.
AGTTCAGGCAGGCTGACATCCAACTTATTCATGTGAAAGTTCACAACAAACTGCGAGAACGAACTCGGAAGCGATTGCAAGACCAAGTCTTGGCTCAACTCCCCATACATGGCAAAACCAAGTTGTCCAAGACGTTCAATCAAATTGATCATCTTAAGTACATGGTCATTCACAGATGATCCCTAAGACATCCTACAACCGAACAGCTCCTTCGATATCTCATATCGAGTTGTCCTCCCCACCACATCATACAACTCTTGTAGATGCATGAGGATAGTGTGAGCATTCATATGCTCATGTTGCTTCTGTAGCTCAATGTTCATGGAAGCTAGCATGATGCATTGAGCAACATTTGCATCATCTATCCACCTACGATACACAACATGTTCATCATTATGTGCATCACTAGCAGGTTCAGTAGGCTTAGGTGAGTCAATCACGTATTCCAGCTTCTCAATCCTAAGAACAATTCTCAAGTTTCGAAGCCAGTCAGCATAATTAGGACCAGTCAATTTGTGAGCATCTACTATGCTACTGAGTGATAGTGCAGAAGACATAACGTACAAAGTAAATCTGTAAATGATAAACACATAACAACACTTAGCAAATATTCGATTTCATTTCATAACACTATATGAATCGGGTCTTTATTCATAAGTGGCTCCCACTAGTTTTCCTAATTTATTCAACCCCCTAGGTGAAAAATTAAGCATTCATAATGCTAGTGGAAATAGGGATCCTACATTCCATTACACAACCCCGGCTGTGGCACGAAACGCCATGTAATATTCAATAGGCAGACAACTCTTGTCAATTACATCTAATGTTATTCCCTAATCAAACTTTAGCCTCTTGAATAATTGAGTCACGGCTGTGGCACGACAAACTCAATATTCTAAGTCAAGTCTAACCCAACATTCCGTACTATTGAATCAGTCCCCAAAAGCCCACGGCTGTGGCACGTAACGACCTTTAGATTCTTATTCAATGTACACATCTCTATGTAATAGATAAGTATTTCTTATTTCGAAATCAAAGCCCTCGGCTGTGGCACGAAACGACAATGATTCAAAAATAAGAACTACTTTCTATCATGTTGGAAGGCTATGACCGACACAAGCCCGTTGTATCATTGGCCAATTACTACTTGATATTATTTAATTTTAGAGGGATTATATTACGTTACAATCATAATCATATTATAAAGAGATTCTTCCTTTTAAATTAAATATTTCAAATCAATAATCAATAATCAATAATCAGATGATTCCCAGATCGGGTGGAGCATTGTCAAGAGGCGTCACTTAATAACCCTTTCTTACAGATAGAAATCTGTTGTTGACAGAATCATCCTTTCTCTCATATCGAAAATTCATATTCAATAACGTGTTTCACAAACACAAGAATCTCATGATTGTATTCATAATATTGTTATTAAGGTTATGAAACAATTTCACTATACTAGGTTGTCTAACAAACGCCTTATGTTTATTTAAGTTCACCTAAATCTATCATCGCATGATAAACTAATCATATATCACATATATCAACATGAATAAACATCAAGGTAGGCATGTTATATCATCTAGCACATTATTCTAAGCATTATACATCTCTATGTATCACATGAAGCATTTAAAAGCAACTTAAACAGTTAAAAATAGCTTTAAAACACTTCATGGAAATATAAACAGTTCAAAACTTTTATATAAACTAAAATTGATCACACCATTAGATCCGTCTCAAAAAAATGAATCCAACAGTATATTGCACGCCCAAAACGGAGTTACGAAACTCCCAGAAAATCAATTTTAAAATCAACAGAGGGCTGTAACGCATTTCAGGAACGCGTTACAAGCCCTGTAACGCATTCCGGTGATGCGTTACACCCCTTTTAAGCCATTAAAGGGTGTAACGCATTCCGTGAATGCGCCACAGGTGTGTAACGCATTCCCGGAATGCGTTACACCCCTATATTTTTTTTTTCGCCGCCTGACTTTCTCGATCAGTGTGCCTGTACCTTTCAGTCGTGCTGTCTCCTCTGCTTTGCTTCCGTGCCTCAGACAGCATAAACAGACAACACAGAAATACATATATGCAATTTATATATATATATATATATAAATTTATGATTATTTAATTACGAATTTAATTATAAGAACTTCAAAAATTCATAATAAAAAATCTATACATCCTAAACTTATGAAAAAAATACCCAGACGATCTACTACACTTGTAGAACCCAGATCAACATTCAAAATTATTCTGAGAAACAATTTCTCATCAGGCAAAATTAATCCATAATATAACTTGTAAAAATCATAATTAATTCATACAAGCACATAAAATTCTGAAATTTTTACCACAGATCTATATGCATACGACCTATGCTTTGATACCATTGTTGGATTTTTAACACAGCGGGGGCATGGCAAAACACTTTTACACATACAAAATCCAAATAAAAGCATATAAATCGTGAATAAAAATTTGAGGGATCGAATCTAACCTTTAAAAACAATTCGGAGATAACGATCAGAGATCCTTAGCAGTTGCTCCTCAAGTGTGAAGCACTCCACCGGTATCCACCAAGAAAACGACTTTTTGGAGGAGGAGGAGGTGGAGAGAATTTGGTTTTTTGAAACTTTTGGGTTTCTGGGGTTAGATGTGTGTTAGAATAAAATTAGGGTCTATAATAGTGTATTTATAGGCAAAATTTTCAGCTGAAATTTTCCCATAAATATTATTATTATTATCGCATTTATTATTCTCATTAATAATTAAAACACCTTTTAATCATTAATCCTTTTTCTAAACACTTTAGAAATAATTCTCTCTCTTGATTTAATTTCCAAAAATTAAATCCTTAATTAATAATATTAAGAACTTTTCTTAATTAATTTATAATCAATTAAATCTCATTTAATCAATTATTAAATTTGCCAAATAATTATTTATTTCACAAATAAATAATTATTAGCCATTATTAATTAATTCCTCCACCAATAAATCATTCTCTTTTTATGGTGGGTTCAATATTAAGCCGGAAGTAGAAATAAATAATAATAAAACTATTTTATCATTATTTATATAAATTCTCTAATTTATTAAATATGATTAATTAATTAATCACATTTATTCTACATCGTGAGTGATGCTTCTCAACATATCGCGACTATCCGGATAATATGAATTCACTGCTTAGAATACCAAGAACCTGTCAATGAATAGTTACCGTACAATAAACTCCTTCTACCCTAAAATGTACCAATTAAATACAAGGCATGGATCTCGTGTCAAGCCTATCTAATTCAATCACTTGCTTACCATTTACTATGCGTACTTCTATGCAAATTAGAAACTCCTTTCTAATTTCATTCACTCTGGCCAGAGATTCCTGAACTAGCATAAGTGGATCAACCTTGAACATTCGCTTCCTTCACTGGAAAGGGTAGATCCTTTATTGATCATACACTATCTTCGTGTACAAATTCCTATACCCACAAGAGCCCTAATAATTGTCCCTGGAGACTAAGAACTAAACCAAAGCATAGTCCAGTGTACACAAGATGACTATGATGACCTCAAGTCTAAGGATACTTGTACAACTATCACTATGTGAACAACTGCTGACACGTGATTGAACTCCATCAGTTGTTCAGCTGTGCGAGTCATGTTCAGTGAACTTATTCTATAATAAGCACCTACATACTAGCTATAGTTTTACCACACAAATGTCTATGAGAACAGACATCCTTCATAATGAAGCAAGCATAGTATGTACCGATCTTTGCGGATTATTAATTACCAGTTAGTAATCCTATGACCAGGAACTATTTAAGTTTAGAGTTATCATCTTTTTAGGTCTCACTATTATGATCTCATCATAATCCATAAAAAGCTTTACTCTAAACTATGGCATATCTTATTTAAACACTTATATAGATAGAGCCCTTAATAAAAACAAAATAAGTCTTTTATTAATATCAATGAAATCAAAACAGATTACATAAAGAGTTATTCCTAAATCCTAATACCTGATTGGACTTAGGACATATTCCTTTCACTCCCAGTGGACTCCTCCATATACTCAACAGTTGAATGGGGTATCTGAAAGGAGAAATCGAACTCTGTTAGACATGGTTCGATCCATGATAAGCTATGCGAATCTTCCAGTATTCCTATGAGGTTACGCATTGGAAACCTCAACATATTTATTGAATAAGGTGCCTTCCAAATCTGTTCCTCAAACTCCATATGAGATATGGAAAGAAAGGAAACCGAGTCTTAAACACGTTAAGATTTGGGGATGTCCAGCTTATATCAAGAAAGTTGACCCAGATAAGCTGGAATCTCGATCCGTAAAATGTAGTTTTGTGGGATATCCTAAAGAGACTTCAGGGTATTACTTTTACACCGATCATCGGGTTTTTATCTCCAGACATGCTACCTTCTTGGAAAAGGAGTTTATCCTTGAAGGAAACAGTGGGAGAAAAATTGAACTTGATGATGTTCAAGAAGCACAAACTACTACGGTTTAAGGGGAAACACCTGTTCAGACTGAACAACCTTCTGTGGAACAACCCATTCGTAGGTTAGAGAGAGTGTCTCGCCAACCTGAGAGGTATTATGGCCTTGTCATTGAGAATGACAATGAGTTGTCAATCATTGATGAAGACGACCCTAAGACCTATAATGAGGCTATGAGTAGTGTTGACTCAGAGAAATGGCAAAGTGCCATGAAATCCGAAATGGAATCTATGTATACCAACCAAGTATGGACTCTGGTTGAAGCGCCTGAAGGTGTTAAGCCTATTGGGTGCAAGTGGGTATATAAGAGAAAGATTGGAGCAGATGAACAGGTGGAGACCTATAAGGCTAGGCTACTGGCAAAAGGATTTAATCAAAGACAAGGTATTGACTTTGATGAAACCTATTCGCCTGTAGCCCTGTTAAAATTAATTCGGATTTTGCTTGCGATTGCTGCTTACTACGACTATGAGATCTGGCAAATGGACGTGAAAACGGCCTTCCTCAATGGGGAACTTGAGGAGGAAGTGTATATGACTCAGCCGGAAGGTTTTCTTTCCAAGGGAAATGAACACCTAGTATGTAAGCTAATGCGAACCATATATGGTTTAAGGCAAGCTTCTCGTAGATGGAACACCCGTTTTGATGAGACAATCAAAGAGTTTGATTTTATCAAAAACATAGATGAACCATGTGTCTATAAGAAGGTTAGTGGGAGCGCGGTAACATTTCTTGTATTGTATGTGGATGACATACTTCTTATAGGAAATGATATACCGATGCTGCAATCAGTCAAAGTATGGCTATCAAAGAACTTCACCATGAAGGACTTGGGAGAAGCATCCTACATTCTCGGTATGAAGATCTATAGAGATAGATCTAGAAGAATGATAGGTCTTACCCAGGGTACATACATCCAGAAAGTGCTTAAAAGGTTTAGCATGGAAAACTCCAAAAGAGGTCTTATACCGATGAGTCATGGAGTGTCCCTTTCCGAAAAAATGTCTCCTAAGACACCTGAGGAAAGAGAGCGTATGAGTAAGATTCCTTATGCTTCAGCAATAGGATCTATCATGTACGCGATGTTGTGTACAAGGCCTGATGTTGCTTATTAAATTAGTGTGACGAGCAGATATTAGTCCAATCCAGGTGAAGACCTCTGGAAAGCAGTGAAAAACATCCTTAAGTACTTGCGAAGGACTCAGGACATTTTTCTTGTTTTTAGCGATGAATCTGATTTGAAAATAGAGGGTTATACTGACTCTAGTTTTCAATCAGAGAGTGATAGCAAATCCATGTCAGGGTACGTGTTTACTCTAAACGGTGGTGCGATAAGTTGGAAGAGTTCCAAACAGTCGACAACGGCTAACTCCACAGCGGAAGCAGAATATATAGCTGCAAGTGAGGCTGCAAAAGAAGCTGTTTGGATGAGGAAATTTGTTTCTCAGTTGGGAGTTGTTCCAAGCGTTGAAGAGCCTATTGTGTTATATTGTGATAACAACGCAGCAATAGCACAAGCCAAGGAACCTAGGTCTCATAAAAATTCCAAACATGTCCTGCAGCGCTTTCATCTGATTAGGGAGATTGTTGAAAGAGGAGATGTCAACGTCGAGAGAGTTGACACACATAACAACATAGCAGACCCACTCACAAAGCCACTTTCTCAGAATCACTTTGATCGTCATAAAGACAGGATGGGTATTAGATACCAAAGTGATTGGCTTTAGTACAAGTGGGAGATTGAAAGAGATATGTCCTAAGTCCAATCATGAATGAGGATTTAGGAATAACTTTTTATGTAATATATTTTGATTTCATTGATATTAATAAAAGACTTGTTTTGTTTTTATTACGGGCTCTATCTATTTAAGTGTTTAAATAAGATATACCATAGTTTAGAGTAAAGCTTTTATGGATTATGATGAGATCATAATAGTGAGACCTAAAAGATGATAACTCTAAACTTAAATAGTTCCTGGTCATAGGATTACTAACTGGTAATTAATAATCCGCAAAGATCGGTACATACTATGCTTGCTTCATTATGAAGGATGTCTGTTCTCATAGATATTTGTGTGGTTACACTATAGCTAGTATGTAGGTGCTTATTATAGAATAAGTTCAGTGAACATGACTCGCACAGCTGAACAACTGATGAAGTTCACTCACATGTCAGCAGTTGTTCAGATAGTGATAGTTGTACAAATATCCTTAGACTTGAGGTCATCATAGTCATCTTGTGTACACTGAACTATGCTTTGGTTTAGTTCTTAGTCTCCAGGGACAATTATTAGGGCTCTACTGGGTATCGGAATTTGTACACGAAGATAGTGTATGATCAATAAAGGATCTACCCCTTCCAGTGAAGGAAGAGAATATTCAAGGCTGATCCACTTATGCTAGTTCAGGAATCTCTGGCCAGAGTGAATGAAATTAGAAAGCTGAGCATAGTGAATGGGAAAGCAAATGATTAAATTAGATAGGCATGACACAAGATCCATGCCTTGTATTTAATCAGGACATTGGAGGGTAGAAGGAGTTAATTGTACGGTAACTATTCACTGAATAGGTTCTTGGTATTCTAAGCAGTGAATTCGTATTATCCGGATAGTCGCGATATGCTGAGAAGTATCCCTCACGATGTAGAATAAATATGATTAATTGATTAATCATATTTAATAAATTAGAGAATTTATATAAATAATGATAAAATAGTTTTATTATTATTTATTTCTACTACCGGCTTAATATTGAACCTACAGGGTCACACCATAAATGAGAATGATTTAATGGTGGAGGAATTAATTAATAATGGCTAATAATTATTTATTTATAAAATAAATAATTAATTGGAAAATTTAATAATTGATTAAATGAGATTTAATTGATTATAAATTAATTAAGAAAAGTTCTTAATATTATTAATTAAGAATTTAATTTTTGAAAATTAAATCAAGAGAGAGAATTATTTCTAAAGTGTTTAGAAAAAGGATTAATAATTAAAAGATGTTTTAATTATTAATGTGAATAATAAAGGGTTAATAATAATAATATTTTATGGGAAAATTTCAGCTGAAAATTTTGCCTATAAATATACTATTATAAACCCTATTTTTATTCTAACCCAATTTTTTTAGAAAAACCTAATTCTCTCCACCTCCTCCTCCTCCTTAGCATCGTTTTCTTGGTGGATACCGGTGGAGTGCTTCACATTTGAGGAGCGGCTGCTAAGGATCTCCGATCGTTGCTTTTGGATCGCTATTAAAGGTTAGTAATCGATTCATATGTTTTAATCATGATTTATATGCTTTTATTTGGATTTTATATGTGTAAAAGTGTTTTTGCCATGCTTCCGCTGCGATTAAAATCCAACACTCCCTTGGTGGCTAGGGTTTAAGTAAAAGTCTTTTTCACACCAAAAATCAGCCACATAAGAGATATTATATAGAGAGTAGAAAAACGAATTATAACTCTTAACTAATTAGGAGTAATTATTAATTCGAAATTCCTATTTGTATTATAATTAAGTCTCACTTAATTATTTAACAAATAAATTTCATAATTAATATTAGTAAATTTGAATATCATTATTTATCTAATTAATTTAGTTAAACTTAATTAATATTATAAATAATTCAAATTACTTTAATTTAATTTAAATCCAATTTAAATTAACTAATCCTTCAAACATTCTTTGTGTGTGACCCTATAGGTTATTATTATGTTGGCAACGAATTTTAAATCTAATTTAAAATTGCAAACAATGAGCGGCATCTAGTAATACATCATTGCTACCCAAGTATTAATAATTAAATCGGTGATCGATTAAAACTTTCGTGAATAATGTACAATGTAATATAATCCTTTTAACCAAATATTATAGATTAAACTAGAGGCATGTAATGTGTCATTCTCATCATAGTTTAATCCAAGTTTCCTTGATCAATGAGTATATTATCATATCAAATCAACATTTGAGCGTGGCCACGCATTTCATAGTCTAGCTCACACAAGAGGCCAATAATATCACTCCTAAAATAGGAGGGTTAAATCCCATCTAGATCATTCATATTTCTCATACGATTTATAATATACCCAATGTCCACTTTTATCATTACTCGGTCAAGGATAACTTTTAATGGAATCAATGTATATTAATTCTCGTATAGAAATATAATGACTTCAGGTCTAAGGACCATTACATCATTATCATTGTGAGAATTACTTATAACACAACAGACATGTAGAATCTCACATTGGGTCTGTCCAGCACCATGTACATATACATCTACCTGTGTTTTTGACTTTAGTATCATCATACCTATGATCAATGAGATGTGATCATCAGTCAACAAACACACCAGTCTTAATACATTATTATTGTCCCTTAATAATAATACACGACTAGGGACCTTAGGAATATTGATATTATTCTCATAATCTCATTTCTAAGTCACGTACTTAGAGATATAGAATTACATATCATATTCCAAGGATATTTATTAATCTAACATTTATATCGCAGTAAATTAAGAATTAATAAATTAGAAAGAGAATAATCGATAGAATATAAACATTAATACTGCTAATATCTTAAACTAAAACATCATAGTGTTGTCTCTAGGGCACAAACACTAACAATCTCCCACTTGCGCTAGAGCCAATCACCCATGTATCTAATACTCATGGAACTAGTATGACCATCGTGCTTCTGCTGCGACAAAGCCTTAGTCAGTGGGTGTAACGACCGGGAAATTTACGTTGTATTATATCAAATTTATAATAAAATATATGGATTAATATGTCATTTATATGTGATTAAATGTGTTGAGTCATTAAACCATAACTGCTATGTGTTACGTGTTATCTGTTTTGATCCAAACGTGTTTTGGATATTTATTGAGTGTTTTATTGCAAGTTAGATATCTTATATCAAAACCCGTATAGCTCAAAACCATGTTTTAAAAGCCCGTATTTCAAACAAAATCATTGGCCCTATTTTGCCAAAAATGCCCTATACCATATCGCTATTCTGAACCCCTAGACGTTTTACAAATTGACCTTTTTCGCGAAAAACGACTTTTCCGGGCCCCTTCGGGTACCAAAAACCCCACAAAAATCACATTTTTACTTTTATATGATCATGAAATTATCATATATCATTTTTCTTTGAATTTTTGTAATATTCACAATTTTTGGGAATTTTTAGCATTAATTTTGTATTTATTGGATATTTAAAAATTCAATATTAATACCCAAAAATTATAAAAATTGGGGCCAAATATTTTTATTAGGAGTGTAATTAGACCCTTAATTTTATTTAGGGGTATTATTTTCATAAATATAAATACCTGATTTACTGTTAATTTTTCAATTAATTATAATTAAAAATCAAAAAAATAAAAAAAGAAAATTCAGAAGAGGAATTAGGGTTTGTGTTGGTGAAGAACAAGTAGAGAATCAAAGCTGATTTTGAAGGTGATTCCGCAGTCCAAATTAGTCATGTGAGTACTCGTTTTGAAGCTTATGATCTCTAGTTTTCGATTTTGTAGTTGTTTTTCGTGTTTGATTGATCGAATAGAAATTCATATTTTCGGGTTTTAATCTTGAATTCGGGTTTCATTTTTGGTTGTTTGTTTGATGATTCTGTTAGTATAGATGTATAGATCGTCGTTTTGTGAGTCGTTTGGCACCGGTTTTGTCGAGGTTGGTTCCGGGTTTGTGCTCGCCGGAAAACCGCCATCGATGGCGGCTGTTCTTCGTGATTGTGGCGTCGGGGACGATGGAGAACGAAGGGGATGACTGGGAATCGATCACAGGGTGATTACAAGATAGCGATTGATCACATGTATAAATACGAGCTACGCACTATTTTCGAATACTATTGAATTAATATATTATTATTGGAATTTAAACGATTCGTTAATCAATTAATTATCGGTATTTAATTATACGATATGAACAATTACTGCAATATTATTTATATTGAATAATAAATTGAATTATCAGTGTTTAATTGATAATAATTCAACCGTTAGTCCGAATTGAGCGAAACGAAAGCCTGTTGACTCAGAAAAATGAATTCTTTTCACTAAAAATAATATGAAGACCTAATTTCTTCTCGAAATTAGTTGATTTTATTGATTGCTAGATTATCTATCAAAATGCGTGTCGAGACGAGTTCGAAAAATTCCGGAAAAATGGGAAATGAAGCAGAAGGTGATCAACGGAGCAATCAGCGAGTCGATTTCGATTTTAAAAATTATTTTAACTATAAAAACGATTATGCGCTTATGTGCTTATGTGTATTATATGGTTAATCGAGTCTTACTTGCTTATATGTAATATTCGAGTTGGTTATAAATGTATGGGTAAATAATAGGAACAAAATGAAGTCGATTTAAGGTGCAACCGAAGTACAAAATGACTTAACCAATCTATTTTGCTAACAGAAACTAAGCCAGCAAGGCAGGTCAAGTAGGGGATAGACGGAAGTGATTTAATTGCAGTAAGTCGCACAGAAGGCAAGTTTCTCCCCTATTCTATTTTCCAGAATAGTGATATTCTCTTCAGATTCTTATTATATTTGCATTACTTTAATTCCTTTATTCATATCTCAGTTCGATTCTTGAATTATTCTTTTCATTCGAATTTATTATTCATATTCCAATTATTACTCACAATTATTGATATATTCTGGTGATTAGAATATATCAAAGTATACCGATTGTTCCGGTTGCTATTCCAGGGACTGGATAACATTACTTTTACCCGGACATAACCGGATCCTTGAGATGGGCCGTAGTGCCTGGGTGCCCGACGGGATCTATATAGTGAGATATAGATTTGCACTGTATCCTGGCTGATCAGCAGGGTATAGCTGCGAACTTGAGTCCAATGTAGTTCGTTTATATTCGCCAGCAATGGCCTTCTTTTGATTCTTATGAGGTTATATCTTTGCAGATATACCAGGGATATGGATTCAGTTATATTGCTTTAACATTGTGTATATTTTGTAGACTTGTTGAGCAATTTTGGCTTACCCCTTTTTGTTGTTATTCACCTTACTGTTTTTAGTTAAGAAGGAATATGAAACCCGTCAGGATACGAGTGGTAAAGAAGCGGGTCAAACCTCGGGATCCTCTTATACCCAAGGTGTTGATCCCAATCCAGGAAGAAAGCTTTGAGTTGCCCGAGCAGGTGGAGTGTTGATAGATAGTATGTGTGTTTGAATAAAAGCTGAACTTAGTTTAAAATGAATTAGACAATGGTTTGTAATAAAGAAAGTTTGTGAGATTCTAAATGTTGGTTTGTAATAAAAGTAGTTAGTGGTTCTTGTTTTCATACTTCAACCTAAAAAGGTCCTGGTAGTTGTTAAGGGGTTTAGTTTCATTTCTTTATTATTTATTAATAAGCTTGTACAGGTTGGGTGATTAGCTCGTAACCTCCAGACTTATACCCCGGGTCTGGAGGGCGTTACAGTGGGTCTGCAACTCTATCATTGCTATGCACTTTACATTTATATCTCCTTGATCATTAATCTCATTAATAAGGTGATATCGCCCAAGGACATGCCTAAACAGTCTCCTTGGCTGTTTCAAAAGTATCAATATATTCGGCTTCCATTATAGAATCATCATTGTTCTTGCTATGAACCATTCTAGCTAACATAACTTATATTTAGACAAAACATAAACCAGACATAGACACATAATCATCCTTGTCTATCCAGAAATTAGGTTAAGAAACTAGTATCAGTGTAACCCTTTACAACCAGTTCCCTATCTTCTCCATATACCAAAAATAAATCTTTAGTCCTCTTTAAGTACTTAAGAATATTCTTGAAAATTATCCAGTGACCCTCACGTGGATTAGACTGGTATCTGCTCATCATGCTCAAAGCATACAAAACATCAGAATAAATACATATCATTGTACACGTTATAAATCCAATTGCTAAAGCATATGGAGCTTTCTCAAACGGCCCTTATCATCTAATGATTTAGAGGGAAATTATCTTTTGAGATCACTATCCCATGAGACATTGAAACTTATCCTTTATTTATCTCCTGCATCCTAAAATGATGTAATATTTTATCGGTGTATGTACTCCGACTAGGTCGATTAATCTTTTCAATCTATCTCTATAGATCTTGATCCCTAATATATAAGTGGCATCGCCTAAGTCTTTCACCGAGAAACTATTTCTCAACCAAGTCTTAACAGCCTGTAGAGAAGGTATGACATTCCTTATTTGTTATATGTCATCTACATATAATACTAGGAATGTCACATGGCTCCCACTAACCTTCTTATAAACACATGGTTCATCTTCATTTTGAATAAAGCCAAACTCTTTGACCATTTCATCAAAATGAATATTCATTCTCCTTGAGGATTCTTTAAATCTATAAATAGATGAAAGCAACTTACAAACTATCTTAGCAAACTTTGGATCGACAAAGCCCCCGGGTTGTATCATATACATCATTTTCAAGGCTCCCATATAGGAAAGCAGTTTTGACATCCATTTTCCAAATCTCATAGTCAAAGTAAGCAACTATTGCTAACAAAATCCTGATGGACTTGACCATAGTAACCGGTGAAAAAGTCTCATCACAGTCTACACCATGAATTTGTTTGAAACTTTTTGCCACTAGTCACGTCTTATAGGTCTGTACTTTACCATCCATGTCAGTTTCCTTCTTGAAAACCCACTTGCACCCTATAGGTTTTACCCCTTCGAGTGGATCAACTAAAGTCAATACTTTATTTTAATACATGGATTCTATCTCGGATTTCATGGCCTCTAGCCATCTCTCGGAGTCTGAGCTGTTCATAGCATCTTGATAGGTGAGAGGCTTATCATTATCCATAAGCATCACATCACCATCTTGAGTCAAAAGAAATTCATAATTTATCCCGGTCTCATGGTGAATCCTACTAGATCTACAAATAACCTGTGTTTCTTGGACATTACTTTTAACATTTTGATGTACATCCTGATCTTATTTCAACTCTGGTTTAATGTTATCAAGTGGTTCTTGATCTTCATCGAGATGTATTATCCTCCCACTGATTTTCGTAGAATGTAGTTCTCCCTCAAGAAATACAGCGGCCCGAGCAAGAAACACTTTTTTCTCGGAAGGATTATAAAAACTATACCCTAGTCTCAATTGGGTATCCCACACAATAACATCTATCTAATTTTGGTCCAAGCTTGTCAGAGGCTAAACGTTTTACAAACGCTTTACGTCCCCAAATTTTCATAAATGATATGCTATGACATTTATCACTCTATATCTCATACGGAGTATTTTGAACCGCTTTAGTCGGAACTTGGTTAAGTGTATATGCAGCCATTTCTAGAGCATAACCCTAGAAATTGAATGGAAGATCTGCTTGACTCATCATCGATCGTACTATGTCCAACAAGGTACGATTTTTCCTCTCAAAATCTCTATTCCATTGAGGTGTTCCGGAAGGAGTAAATTATGATACACTATCACACTCCTTCAAGAAACTCTAGAAATTGAGGTTTAAGTATTCTCATCCACGATCTGATCGTAAAACTTTTATACGTTTCCCTTGTTAGACTATCGTGCTCCCAGTAAATATACCATAAAAAATGGGTCTGGATCTCCTGCGGAAATGATTTACCTGAAAAATTCGAACTAAAGAATTGGTGCATTATATTATTTGGTCTACGTACCGGAACTATATGGTTCATCCGGGGGAGAGATCGAGCTTCAGGATGATAAAAAGCCAGCACCGAAAATTGTCTTTACATTGGATGGTTTGGTGTTGCTTTTCTACTTCGGCCTTATATTCTTTGAACATTTCAAAAGAATCGGAGTTATTCTTCATAAGAACCACATATCCATATCTACTGAAATCATCAGTAAATATTATGAAGTAGTATAAGCCACCCCTTTCCATCATACGCATTTAACCACATACATCATTATGTATAAGTCATAATTGTTCAGTGGCCCTTTCACCAGATCAGGTAAAAGAAGCTTTAGCCATTTTTCCAATGAGACAAAGTTCGCATCTTTTGTATGATTCAAAATCAAATTTATTCAAGTATCCATCTATATGTAATTCAGAAATGTGTTTCTCATTAATATGGATTAACGACAATGGTAGAGGTAATGTTTGATATGAGTCATCTTAGAACATATAAATTGTTAACTAATTGTGCAACATTATAAGCCTTATCATTAAAATAGAATAAACAACTATAGTTTATTTAATTAAAATGAAAACCTTTCTTGTCCTGACAAGAAATTAATTTAATGTATCCCCTAAAGGCAGACACGTAATAACAATTTATCAAGTTCTCAATCTCGCCTATCTGGGCAAAATTAGGTATCGAGTTCCCTCAACTAGAGCAACAACTTTTGCTCCAATTCTAACCCGATACCTGAAGCTTAACCATTGCTAGTCTTCTTCTTTAGATCTTCCAAAAAAGCTCGACAATTTAACTTCCAATCATCCAGTTATTTCCACAGAAATGACAACCATGTCCTTCAGCAACACCACTATTAGGTTTCAAAAACCCTTTGGGATTGACTTTGGTTTGGCACCGAATAAGATCAAATCTTCATGTTGCTTGTCCACTTTCCTTTCCCATTGGCATTCCATGTGTACATCATAAATATGGACGTAATTCATACCTTTACCATCTTATTTTCAGCAGTTCTAAACATGCTTAACAACTCAGTGAGTGTTCTGTCTATCTCATTCCTTTTGTTCTTAACAAACTAAGAATAAAAGTTGTTCAAAGATTGTTTGATCAAATCAAGCTGAGTCTCTAGACTATTCTTGAAACCTAAAATATCAAGGTACATATACCTATCATCTTTAGAACATGTGGTCCAACCAGATATCATTCTCCCATTAATGCAAAAATATGGTGCCTTATTATTGTCAAATCTTTCTGACGAGCCTATCATTCAAACATGCTTTGAAGGTGCTCAAT
Organism: Apium graveolens; assembly: GCF_009905375.1. NCBI lineage: Eukaryota > Viridiplantae > Streptophyta > Magnoliopsida > Apiales > Apiaceae > Apium > Apium graveolens. Next base: position 114,176,053 of record NC_133653.1, read on the forward strand.
CATATCATAAGCATCATTATGCTCTTGTTTCTTCTAAAGCTCAGCACTCATAATTACAAGCATGAGACATGAAACATCAGTTGCATAATCAATTTGCTTCTGGTAAGCATTTTGTTCAGCACATATTTCATTCTCAGCTAGAAGAAATAAGAGAGGGGTTTGAGTGACATCCTTGAACCTGAGGACAATCCTCAAGTTCCCATGTCAATTGAGGAAATTATTTCATGTTAGCTTGTCCTTCTCAAGGACTATTATATAGAGAAGTTATTTGTGTTATTTGTCATTTGATATCTACAATATTAAAGTGCATAAAATGACTTAGTCTACAGATGATCATTAAATTATGTTCAAGTGATTATTCATATATATACACAATATATATCTCCCACTATTTTTATCAAATTAATAGCCCTAACTATTAATTCGGAAAGAATATCTTCTATATCCTTTCTAGTGAGCCAAAATCCATGTTTCACCATGCGTTAGGTCTTCTTTGGCTTTTCTCCTAAAACATGATTATTTAAGTAGACAACATTTGTCAATTATATCAACTATATAACTCTTGGATAGTTTGGTGGAACAACAATTTTTTATATTTATCTAATAAATCTCGCCAAACTCTATGCCTCTAAGTTCACAATCCTATTGTGGTAACTTAGTTAAGTCAAACCCAATAGTCAAAAGTATCAATATACTTCAACATATCTCCCACGATAGATGGGAGTACTTCGCTTTGGCGAACCCACTCTTTATCGATCTAGGGTTAACACATTAGACTTATTGGAAGGCATCCGATCAACTTAATTTTAACTTTAGGGTTTTTTTAATTTTAAAACGATCATGATCCCATCATAAAGAGATTCCCAATTTTTCCTTGAATAAAATACTTCAAATCAATATTCGTCAATGCTTTGATTTCCAGGTAGTGAGGGAATCACAACGGTCTCGCTTAAAATCCACAACCTTACAAGTTTAATGAACTCGCTTTTGACAAAATCACCCCATGTCAGAAACAAAGAAAATTTGTATTTTATTCCATGTTTCATAAACACGAGAATCTCATAATCGTTTATTCATTTTAAAATCTTGAGTCGTTACAGATTTTATCTTGTTTAGCAAGCATGGCATGAGTGTCGTATCTAATACATACATCCTTAATCTAATTAAGTATGCATCTTTATAAACTACTCTACACATACATTCATCATATGCGCATATATATGTAAAGTGCAATAAATAAATGTGGTTGGTTATGGCTTCATCATATGTGATCTTCATCAAGCTGATGACAAAGATCTAGGTCAATCTAAGGTGAAAAATAAATACAAGTAAACTATTACATGTCTTCTTTCTTGTATTGCTTTCTTGGATGGCCTCCATGTGAGATTACCCTTCCTTGATCTTCAAATCTCCATGTCTTCATGTATATTACAAGAATGAAATATAAAAACTAATCTAATGAACTTACAAGAAGAACTCGAGTTACATTCGAGATTTAATAATTACAAGATTAAACGACATGCAAGCCGTATTTAAAAAACCAAAACCATTAACCTAAGGTCATAAGCCATAACCATCCACCATGCTCAATTAACACATAAGAACATGTTAAAACACATAATAAGATCTTAACATATGATACCCATCATGATCTAATCATAAAAATCAAATATGGGAAAAAATCAGAAAATTTGAAATTATATCTGATAACATTAAATTACAGATTACAGGGCCTAAATGACGTCAAACGCCTTACAGATCAGTCGATGATAGACTTAGCTATCATTTTCATTCAGATGCTCGATTCCATATGAAATAGCGTATTCGTTTGCCAAAATCGGACACCAGACCCATATTTCAACAAATCCGCTGTATCGGATTCAGAATCGTATCAAAGACGATTCATATAATAATAACAAACACAAAACATGTATATATCAGTATATATAAAGATTATATAATCATCATATGATTATAGAACTCTCATGAATATCATATATTCAAAACATAGACATATATATGCATATATAAACATAACAACATGTAAAACATATAGAATCGCATACATAATAGTCATGGAATATTGTATACATGTTATCATCATAAAACCAGTAAACACATAAACGAATTAAACACTTTTCGCAAGTAGCTCTGATGCCATTGAAGGGTTTCGAGCACATAAGCACAACGGAAATAGTAATTAAAAATGTGAAAAATCAGAATTTTCGAAACCCGCCGCAGGATCCATGCGAAAAATAGATAAATAATTCATAGATCAGATTGTTTATCTTAAGAAGCTTTACAAAGCGGTTGACTAATGGAGATCCAAAGCTTGTTCAATCACCACGCATCCCGCTCTCGCGATCTACGCTCTATCGGTATCCACACGAATGCTTGAACGCAAGGATTGAATGTGTACTAGCACAAACTCGTTTCTTCTTGCTCTCTCCATCTTCTCCCTTGGTGGCTAGGGTTTTAGTAAAAGTTTTTTTCACACCAAAAATCAGCCACATAAGAGATATTATATAGAGAGTAGAAAAACGAATTATAACTCTTAACTAATTAGGAGTTATTAATAATTCGAAATTCCTATTTGTATTATAATTAAATCTCACTTAATTATTTAACAAATAAATTTCTTAATTAATATTAGTAAATTCGAATATCATTATTTATCTAATTAATTACGTTAAACTTAATTATTATTATAAATAATTCAAATTACTTTAATTGAATTTAAATCCAATTTAAATTAAATAATCCTTCAAGCATTCTTCGTGTGTGACCCTATAGGTTATTATTACAGTGGCAAAAAATTTTAAATCCAATTTAAAATTGTAAACAATGAGCGGCATCTAGTAATACATATTTGCTACCCAAGTAATAATAATTAAATCGGTGATCGATTAAACCTTTCGTGAATAATGTACAATGTAGTATAATCCCTTTAACCAAATATTATAGATTAAACTACAGGCATGTAATGTGTCATCCTCATCATAGTTTAATCCAAGTTTTCTTGATCAATGAGTCCACTATCATATCAAATCAATATTTGAGCGTGCCCAAGCATTTCATAGTCTAGCTCACACAAGAGGCCAATAAGATCACTCCTAAAATAAGAGGGTTAAATCCCATCTAGATCATTCATATTTCTCATACGATTCATAATATACCCAATGTCCACTTTTATCATTACCCGGTCAAGGATAACTTTTAATGGAATCAAAGTATATTAATTCTCGTATAGAATTATAATGACTTCAGGTCTAAGGACCATTACATCATTATCACTGTGAGAATTACTTATGACATAATAGACATGTAGAATTTCGCATTGGGTCTGTCCAGCACCATGTACATATACATCTGCCTGTGTTTTTGACTTTAGTATCATCATACCTATGATCAATGAGATGTGATCACCAGTCAATAAACACACCAGTCTTAATGCATTATTATTGTCCCTTAATAATAATACTCGACTAGGGACCTTTAGGAATATTGATACTATTCTCATAATCTCATTTCTAAGTTACGTACTTAGAGATATAGAATTGCATATCATATTCCAAGGACATTTATTAATCTAACATTTATATCGCAGTATATTATGAATTAATAAATTAGAAAGAGAATAATCGATAGAACATAAACATTAATAATCCTAATGTCTTAAACTAAAACATCATAGTGTTGTCTCTAGGGCACAAACACTAACACTTTAAGGGCTTAAGAAATTTTGAATGCTGACAGGAGTTATAAGAGGAAGGAAAATATTGTTGTGAAGCCAAAACCTAAAGCTAAATCCAAGAAGAAATCAGCATCTCAGAGTTTAAAATCACAAACACTGATAGATCCAATTTATTCAGTAGTTGCAGCTCATGATGATGCTGATGAACAAATGACTCAAGAAGATGAAGCCAATCAGTCTCACAAAAGAAGAAAGATGATTCCTAGAGCTGATTGCGATGAGAAATTGAAGTTTATAACAACCTCTGACAATGCTCAAGTTGTAAAAGAAACAACTGCTAAATCTCAACTAGTCACAACCTCTGATACTACTCAAGTTGTTCACAATTCAAGTAAAATACAAGTTGAAGTCACAAATCCTGATTCAGAGACTTAAACTCTGATATGCCACAATTAACTTTAGAAGAAAAGAAGAAGCTACTATGGGGAAGCAGGACACCTGCACCAGTAAGAAATTCATTTGAGACTATGAATAAGATCTACAGTGGAAATTCTCAGTCTAGAAGAGCTTGTAGAACAAGTGGCTTGGGATATTCGAATGGTGATTCTCTTATTGCTGAAGCTTTGATTCTAAGGAAGCCTGAAAATCTGACAGAAATTGGTGATAACACAAAGTTTAAAGATTTGAAGAAAACTAAATCAGTTCAGATTGTGAATGATCTAGTTAGTGAAAAGGTGATTTATTGTCTGGAATCTAGAAGGAGGTTGAGGCTCACTCAAGAGCATTTGAAGAATAAACCATGGCAGGAGTTGGAATTCATCACTGCTTTACTCAAGGTAACCAACTCTACTACTTCTAGATGGTCTGAATTTGTGAAGAACTTAGTGTAAATGAAGCAGAGAGGAATGACATACAAGTCCAATTATGTTCCAAAATATATTCATGAATCTGGACATACTGTTGATATGCCTACTGGAGGAGCCAAAAAGGTTAAGTCTCTAGGAAGAGAAGTTCTTACTTTTAATCATGATGGGAAGAAGATTGGATTTCTGGAACTGGATGATTTGGCACTTGGAGAATCAATTTTACATGACTTCATATCAACAGTTTATTAGAATGATGAATCTACAGAAGAGCTCAAGGATATCAAATAGATAATGCATATGTATGTAAATGTTCTTAAAATACAACTACTCAATAAACTCCTTGATGAAGCTCCAGATTGTACTGAAGTTCAAGACTGGAGATAAAGTTTAGAAGCACTGACTGTAATAAAGATTATCTGTTTGAATTTCTGCATTTAGATAGTTTTTTAACATCATCAATTTAGAACTTGTCCATATTACATAATGCACAAGTTGGGGGAGATTGTTAGAAGAAATTGATGATATCAGAATATAAACTACCAGAGATTATTATCAACATTTGATATCAGACTTTAGCAGAAGGTGACGTCATCAACATTTCTTATCAGCATTTTCTGATCGGTAACTGACATCAGTTTTTGGTCACTACAGCTAAAGATCAGGAGATATTAAAGATGGAAAGAGTTTGCAGAATTCAAGTCGGTGAAGGACTTTACTTCTAGTAGCAATCAAATTACGGATATGTTTTATAATTTCTTATTGTAATATAATAGGATTCCTTATTTGATTATGTAGTTGTGTAGTATATAAGCACATATTAGGTTAACACTTTATGTATCGCAAATTGATGTATCTTTTGTGTAACCTAGAAGCTCTCAAGGATATATTGATCATTTGAGAGATTAGTTTGTAATCAGTTTTTATCAATCAATAGAAAATTGTTTATACTTTTGAGTGTATAATTTGATTTATCTGCATAAATTGTATTCACCCCCCTACAGTTGTATTAAGGATCTAACATGTTAGTAAAGGTAAAAAGTTCAAAAAGAAAATAATTTTGTTAAATTTGTAAGTAATGTTTAAAAGTCAAAAAGAGAAATGTTAATGAATTTGAATTTGAACTAATGATAAATATATATATATATATATATATTGATTAGAGTGATTAATTGTTAACCCAAATTTGTTAACGTCATGATTAAGTCTCTCAAAAAGGAAAGAATTTCGTGAATTTTGATTGGTCGACCCCCCCCTCGTCGAGCCTTTCCTTTAATGGTGGAATTTTTGCTTTTGATTGGCTGAAAATAATGAGAAAATATCTAAATGGTAACTATATGTTGTGGTACACTCAGATTTTATAAAAAAAATAATATATATGCAATAAGTAGATATAAAACATACAGTTTCAACATTCAAATAAATTATTTACTTTCTAAAATTAAATTTAATACAATAAATGGCATTGATCTATTAGCATAATTAGCCTATAAATCAAAACTATCATTCCATAATTAGCCTATAAATCAAAACCATCATTTCAAATTTTAAAACCCTTAAAAATGCAATTTATTACCTAACAACTTGCCTTTTAAAAAAAAATGATCATTTCAAATTTTAAAAACCCCAAAAGAGTGCAAATTATGACCTCAGAATAATGCAAATATAAACAAATATGAAAATCAAATAAATATGAACAAATCGTATAATATAAGCCTCTAAAACAGCTAATGCGGATATCAAACCAAAAAAATAAAAATATATGTGACTCGCTCTATCCATTTGAGTTAACTCGTCCGAGTCAACTAGGTTACCACTACTAAAAGCTGTTAATACTTTGTATTGACCTGAGAAAGACTCTTTGTTGATATGCCTATGAATGACAAGGATGTATGGGATAAGTAGAATGATTTAACACAAAGCAAATGATAATTAGCATAATCTGTAACATAATAAAACTATGTAACATAATAAAACTATGTATATTGCTAGATCTAACACAAACTTTCATCAATCAAATTATAGCCCATTCAAGCAATTCAGAAAAAACTTAAAATATAAAATATTAGGGTATAAAGATTCATATCAGGGTCATAGAATCAATTCACATGATACTTGCCTTTTTTACTTGTCATTCAGTCAATAGACATGAAAAAAAGGATGAATAGCACTATAGATCAGTAGCTTGACTCAGAGACAAGATCGAATGGCTGCTACGAGTGTTATACATGCCATCAAGATCTTGATCGAATGGCGACTTTTAATTGATAATAAATTCTCATATTTCATATCTTTTATTAATCTTATTTTTCTTAATAAATGTCTCTTTTTATTGAGAGGTTAGTACTCAGATTGTGGATTTTTTATAATCTACATATTGGGTTTATTTTTTCTAGAGTCCGTCTGATTTAATATCTGGAATTGTATATCTGTAGAAGTTTATATATTTATTTATTTATTCATGTTGTATAAAATCATTAGTTGTTCGAATACATTTTGATAAATCAATTATTTATATTTTTCACGACTTTAACCGATTATTAAATTACCTCTCCAAAAAGTCTACATATTTCACCGAAAATGAGCGGGAATGTACCATAATTGAAGATCTACCGAACAATCGTAGTTTGAATGAAGGAAAACATGATTTGTTCTATCTGACTACGTGTTTTTTAATCTTGATTATATCCTTAAATGTCATGTGATTTTCGAGTAATGAATTAATTACCTATAAAAAGAAAATGTTAAAATCCAATATTATATTAAGTTGGAATTAAAAAATAATAATTAATTTGCAGGATTATTCAGTAATTGAATATTCATTTGAAGATGATGTCTCTACGAAGAAATAAAAGAAAAAAAGACAAACACGATCAGTTCAGAAACATGAACTTTGAATCTCAAATTATTTATATCAATCCAAAAATAAATAATTTAAATTTAACTCTAAAACAATCCACTAATTAAATTTTAGAAAAAAGATTAACTAATCATTATTTATCTCTAAAACAAAATTTAACATTATCCATTAAATTCCCTAAAAGATTAAAACATACGAGTATATGTAGGTTATGCAGTAATTTTAGCTTAACAATAATCCAGGAAAAAAATTCAAGATCAGCTTAAAATTAGCCAACATCTTGAAAATGTAATAAACCCCAGTAATTGAAAATATATTAAAATTGAAGGTAATATGAAAAAATATTTTAACGGTTTAAAATAAGAAAAACCTTTTCAATTTTGAGGTAAAAACCGGAAAGTCAAACTCGAATAAATAATTATGTAAAAATAAGTTTTTTGTAAAAATGTCATTTTTCTATTTTTAAATTCCTTTTTGTCTGCGTGACTTTCGTAACTCATTCTTGTATTTTCTTCCCTCGAACATTATTGTAAGTACACATAGCCAAATCCTTAAAAATGGCAATTAGACTTGTTAGATATATTTGATAATGTCATGGCTAATATGATTTATGTTTAGATTTCAGATCTTACTTAACAGGACAAATCAGTACTTAACCATTAATCAGTACTTATACTGGAAGTCAGGACTTAAGGATATCAGTACTTATATTATCAGGAGATAATCATCAGAAGTTAGATATCAGAACTTAAGTGCTGAAGGACGTTCAGATAAGGACAATAGCTGATTAAAGGAAAGAAGATCGAGATAAACATAAGAAGAGATATGCATGAAGAAGGAGTTCCGTGAAGAATGGAATACTTGGAAGAAAAGATATCTGATTGATATATTTTAGGAAGCAGAATTATATTCCATATCAATTAGCGTTTATCTTGTAACTGTGTAGTATATAAACACAGACATAGGGTTTACACTATAAGTGTTGTAATATTCAAGAAGATTATTCATTGCAACCCTAGCAGCTCTCGTGATATTTGTTCATCACTGAGAGGTAACAGTTCCATACTGTAACAGAGTTTATTGTTTCAATAAAGTTTGTTTTCTGTTACTTAAGATATTAAAGTTCGATTTGATTGTATTATACACTGTATTCACCCCCTCTACAGTGTGTGTGACCTAACAAGTGGTATCAGAGCTAATCTGTTAACACACATACGGTTAAAGATACAAACACAATCATGTCTGACACAGAAACTCCAACTAAGCCTACAAAAACTGAAGAACCTCCAAAGACACAAATTCAAAGTCGGTATGAGACTATCAGAGTTCCCATACTGAGACCATCTGAATATCCCATATGGAAGGTAAGGATGACCATGTTCCTGGAAGCAACAAATCCAGAATACCTTGATAGAATCAAGGAAGGGCCTCACAAACCAACCAAGCTCGCTGTTGCAGTTGCAGAAGAAGCAGCAAAGACCGTACCAAAGGAGAAGAGTGATTATACTGCTGAAGATATAGCATCAATTGCTAAGGATGCTAAGGTACGACACTTACTGCATAGTGCCATTGATAATGTAATGTCAAACAGGGTAATCAACTGCAAGACTGCTAAGGAGATATGGGATGCTCTGGAAACAAGGTGTCAGGGAACTGACACAATTAAGAAGAACAGGAAGACAATACTCACTCAAGAGTATGAACATTTTGACTCAAAGACTAATGAGTCATTGAATGATTTATATGATAGATTTGTCAAACTTTTGAATGATTTGTCATTGGTTGATAAAGAGTATGATCTTGAAGATTCAAACCTTAAATTCCTGTTAGCTCTTCCTGTATGCTGGGATTTGAAGGCAACGACAATAAGAGACAACTACAGACAGTTGCTCTTAAGGCTGAAGAAGAATCCCCCAAAGCAGCTTCCTCAAGGAAAGACAAGGGTAAAGTTTTTTTCATAAAGTCTGATACTGAGTCATCAAGTTCTGAAAGTGATGATGACTCAGATTCTGAAAGCTTGCCTGAGACTGATGTTGATGAGGAGATGATGAAGCTGTGTGCTCTTATGGTGAAAGAAATCACAAAGATTGCATACAGGAAGTTCAGGAAGGGAAAGAAGTTTTCCAGGAAAGGCATAAGTTCTGATAAGAAGAATTTCAGAAGATCTGAAGGCAGAGGAGGAAAGTCTGACATAGGAGATTATACCAATGTTAAATGCTATAACTGTGGTGAGAAAGGCCACATATCTCCTGATTGCAAGAAGGTAAAGGGTGACAAAGGCAAGGCTCTTGTCACAAAGCAGAAAAGCTGGACAGACACCTCAGACTCTGAAAGTGAGGAGAATTATGCATTGATGCCAAATGCTGATAAAGAAAGTGCTGAGAGCAATTCTGAAGCTGCTGAAACAAAGGTACCTCAAACTACTTATGCTTTTCATACTAATGATATTAATGAGTTGAGAAGATATCTTAAAACCATGTTTGTTAGTTATAGAGATCAAACTTTAACATGTGAAAGATTAACTTCTGAAAATCTTGCTTTTAAGAAAAGAAATGATTTCTTAGAAAAAGAGTTAGTCATGTTCCATCAAACTCAGAAGGATAAAGATGATGCTTTTTATGTTAGGGATGAAGTGCTAAAAATGAATGAATCTCTAAAAACTGAGTTAGAAAAAGAAAGAGAGATTATCAGGACTTGGACTAACTCTGGCAAAACAACTCAAAATTTGCTAAGTAGTGGAAACTGGAAAGAGGGCTTAGGTTATGGAGAGGATAAGAATGATAAAGGAACTGAAGAAATTAAGCCTGTTGTTAAGCAAAAGCCAAAGTTAAAACCTGTTAAGTTTGTAACTGTAAAGTCTGAAAATGAGAAATCAGAAGTTAAAGAGGAATTAACTTCTGACAAACTAAAACAGGAAAAGACAGCTGAAGTAAACATAGGCTTAATGACAAAGAAGCAGCTTAAGCATAAGCTGAAAGATGTTAAGAATGCAAACAAGGTAAAATCACCTAGGAAAAATAGGAATGGAAAGGAAGGTGTGAATAAAAGCAATGATTATAAACCTGTTCCTGATGCTCCTAGAAAAACATGTCATAACTGTGGAAGTTCTAACCATCTGGCTTCTTTTTGCAGGAAGAATAAGAATATTAACTCCTTACCTTCAAAATCAGGAGTTAAGAGTCAGTCTGTTAGATACAAACCACAAAATCCTTGTTTTCATTGTGGTAGTTTATGGCATTCCATTTATACTTGTAAGGAATATCATAGTTTGTACTATGATTATTATCAAATAAAACCTTCTTTGAAGAAAGTTTCCATTGTTCCTTCTAGTGTAAATTCTGATTCAAAGTCTGATAGTGTAAGTTCTGATAAGAAAAATGTTAACATAAACTCTGATGCTAAATCCGCTGCAAATGTTAACAAACTTAATAAGGCCAAAGGATCCAAGCAAGTCTGGGTCCTTAAAACTAATAATTAGTGGTCTTTGTGATTGCAGGGCAACAGGAAAAATATTCTAGTTCTGGACAGTGGATGTTCAGGACATATGACTGGAAATAAGGCCCTGCTATCAGACTTTGTGGAGAAAGCTGGCCCAAGTGTTTCTTATGGAGATGGCAACATTGGAAAAACATTGGGATATGGCAATATCAATCTTGGGAATGTCATAATTAAAGAAGTAGCTCTGGTCTCAGGACTTAAACACAATCTGATGATTATAAGTCAAATCTGTGACAGAGGTTATCATGTTGATTTCTTTGAAGAACACTGTGAAATTGTGAGTAAATCTAAAGGCAAAGTTGTTCTGAAAGGATACAGGCGTGGTAACATTTATGAAGCTAAGCTTTCAACAAGTACTGATGGTTCTGCAATTTGTCTGATGAGTAGAGCGTCAATTGAAGAAAGCTGGAATTGGCACAAGAAACTCTCTCATTTAAATTTCAACAATAAAAATGAACTGGTCAAGAAAGATCTTGTGAGAGGACTGCCAAAGTCAGTATTTGCTCTTGATGGCCTTTGTGACTCTTATCAGAAAGCCAAACAAAGAAAATCTTCATTTAAGAGCAAGACTGAAATTTAAGAGCAAGACTAAATCATCAATTCTTGAGCCTTATCATCTACTACATGTTGATCTATTTGGTCCAGTGAATGTCATGACTATTGAAAAGAAGAAATATGCGTTGGTCATAGTGGATGAGTTCACCAGATACACATGGGTGCATTTCTTGCACACAAAAAGTGAAACTGCATCTATCTTGATTGATCATGTCAAATATCTGGATAAATTGGTCAAAGATTCTGTGAAAATCTTAAGGAGTGATAATGGCACTGAGTTTAAGAATTTGATAATGGAAGAGTTCTGCAAAAACCATGGAATAAAGCAGGAATTTTCTGCTCCTGGAACTCCACAGCAAAATGGAGTTGTTGAAAGGAAGAATAGAACTCTCATTGAAGCTGCACGTACAATGCTTGAAGAAGCAAAGCTTCCAACCTATTTCTGGGCTGAAGCTGTGCAGACTGCGTGGTTTACTCAAAATGCAACACTCATTAACAAGCTTGGAAAAACACCATATGAGATGGTGAAGAAAAAGAAGCCAAATCTGAAGTACTTTCATGTATTTGGATGCAAGTGTTTTGTTCTCAAGACTCATCCTGAACAGCTATCCAAGTTTGATCTAAAAGCTGATAAAGGAATATTTGTTGGATATCCACTTTCCACAAAAGCCTTCAGAGTCTATAATTTGAGAACAAAAGTGGTCATGGAATCTATCAATGTCTCTTTTGATGACAAGAAGATTACTGGTCTTGAAGATTTCATTGACCATGATCAGCTGAGATTTGAAAATGAAGACTCAAATTCTGATACTGAAAATCCTGACAGTCTAAGTCCTGATACTGTAAACTCTGATGGATTAAACTCTGATGTTATTGAAACTGTGGTGACTACGTCAAAGGAAGATGCACCTATGCAGGGGGAGCATACTTAAGATCTTACCATATCTCAAGAAATATCAGAATATACATCTGGCTCTTCAAGTTCTGATTCGTCAAGTTCTGATAAGCCAAGTTCTGATAGTGCTGAAAATCTAAATTCTGAAGAATCCAACTCAGAGAGCATAGTTTAAGGGGGAGCATCAGAAAATGAAAATGAAGACGGCATGGATCATGGGGGAGCATCCAGTTCTAGAGAAAACCTTCCATCTGCAAGGAAGTGGACAAAATCACATACACCTGATTTGATAATTGGAAATTCTGATGCAGGTGTCAGAACTAGAACAGGTACTTCAAATGAATGTCTTTACAATTCTTTTCTCTCTCAGACTGAGCCAAAGAAACTGGAAGAAGCTCTTCAAGATGCTGATTGGGTGCAAGCAATGCAGGAAGAGTTAAATGAATTTGAAAGAAACAATGTCTGGACCCTAGTGCCAAGACCAAAGAATAGATCTGTTGTTGGTACAAAGTGGGTATTCAGAAACAAAACTGACAGTGATGGCATAATTATAAGGAATAAGGCAAGGCTGGTTGCAAAAGGATATTCTCAACATGAGGGAATTGATTATGATGAAACATTTGCACCAGTTGCTAGGTTAGAAGCCATAAGGATATTTTTGGCTTATACTGCTCACAAAAAGTTTACTGTCTTTCAAATGGATGTGAAAAGTGCTTTTCTCAATGGAGAATTGGAGGAGGAAGTATATGTTGAACAACCTCCAGGCTTTGTAGATTCCAAACATCCAGATTATGTCTACAGGCTTGATAAAGCACTTTATTAACTTAAGCAAGCTCCTAGAGCATGGTATAAGACTTTAGCTCAGTTTCTTCTGGAAAGTGGATTTAACAGAGGAACAATAGACAAAACACTGTTCTACCTCAACCATGGAAAGGACTTACTTCTGGTCCAGATTTATGTTGATGATATCATTTTTGGGTCTACAAATGACAGACTTTGCAAGAAGTTTGCCAAACTGATGCAGTCAAGATATCAGATGAGTATGATGGGGGAACTTAGCTATTTTTTGGGCCTTCAAGTCAAGCAGAATGAAGAAGGCACTTTTATTTGTCAAACTAAGAACACCAAAAACTTGCTGAAGAAATTTGGAATGCAAGATTGTTCAAGTGCATCCACTCCCATGACCACTGTAACAAAACTGGATAAAGATACTGGTAAATCAGTAGATATTACTGATTACAGAGGTATGATTGGCTCTCTACTCTATCTAACTGCTAGTAGACCTAATATCATGTATGCTACCTGTCTTTGTGCAAGATTTCAAGCAGATCCAAGAGAACCTCACTTAACAGTTGTGAAAAGAATTTTTAAGTATCTTAAAGAAACAGCTGATCTGGGATTGTGATATCCTAGAGAATCATATTTTAAACTAATAGGTTACGCAGATGCAGATTTTGCAGGTTGCAAAATTGACAGGAAAAGCACAAGTGGAAGCTACCAATTCCTTGGAGGCAGATTGGTTTCTTGGTTCAGCAAGAAACAAAAGTCAATTTCCATATCAACTGCAGAAGCAGAGTATATTGTTGCAGGAAGCTGTTGTGCACAGATTCTTTGGATGAAGAATCAGTTACTGGATTATGGGTTAACATATTTCAAAATCCCTATTTACTGTGATAATCAAAGTGTTATTGCTATGACAGGTAATCCAGTTCAACACTCTATGACAAAGCACATCAGCATCAGGTACCACTTCATAAGGGAACATGTGGATGAAGGTACAGTGGAAGTGCACTTTGTTCCAACAGATCAACAACTAGCAGATATCTTCACAAAACCATTGTGTGAAGCCATTTTTACAAGATTGGTAAATGAACTTGGAATGGTTTCAGGTTCTTTTTCTAAATCTGCCTAGTTTTGTTCTGATGCATCAGACTTTATGATCAGTATTTACAGAATGTAATCTCTTTGTGTATTTTGTGATTAATTGAAATATGCGTTTAAGTACTGATTGTTGTCTGATATATATTTCTAAACTCTGATAAGTGATATGTCTGTTTAAGTAACTATTCAATCCTATGAGGATAACTGTGCTAGATACTGACCTAGTAGTCTTCAATAAACAAATGATCCCATGTAAGAAGTAATTATTTCTGTGGAAATCTTATGACACAAACAAATTCTAACAATTGAGCTTAGTTGAGTTTACTTTGTTTATCTTATTACTAAGTCATAAATTAGAATAATGCTACTCATCTGTTAAGTTCTGATACTAGTAAAACTGCTGAATGTACTAAGTGCTGATAAACCTCACTTATCAAAAGAAAAAGCAAAAGGATCAAAGAATAAAATCAGGCACTCCTTTGAGATCTAGAGTAAAAATGTGGAAGGCACGACCCAAGTGCATTGCTGGTATTAAGTAAATATGCATTAGAAAAGCAAAATATTTTCTTGGTGACTTTTCACACTCTATGATTACTGGAGAAATACTCTGATAATAGCATAAATTCTGATAAGCAGTCGTGACTCACTTACACTGAGAAGCCACTGTAAAATAGAATTTAAAAAGATGCATAAAATTAGCACAAAACAGTTGAGGTGGACTCAAGCATGAACTCATTCATCAGTAGGTTTCAGGATAATGACAGCTCTTTAGCAAAATTTTAGTTATGCCTTATTTCTAAGATGTACTGAAGTGAATCAGACTTTACTCTTTGTCTGCTATTTAGCTTGATGCACACACTAATCACTCCATCTGAATGATGAAAATTACTGTGGTGGTCTATGTTGTTTTAGATAAACAGTCATTCTGTCATTTTGCACTAATTCTGAGGACAGGTTCTGGTTGCATATTCTGAAGATTAAGTTCTGAAGAGTATAACTCAGAACTTGTATGAGGATTTACTCAGATAGGCATTCCTTTTTCGAGTTAAGAAATTATGTTCTGATGACTAGTTAAGTTCTGATATAAGTCTAAGTTCTGATATTACAGTCTAAATTCTTTACTTAACTTATCTGTGGATAAAATTTGATAACAGTCTCGGTTCATACTAGAATATGTTGAAGTGGAAGATTAATAGTCACTATGGTTAGGGTTAATGGTATTCGTACTTGAACAGTCCACTTTTACTTGTTTCTTGTGCGCATTAAACCATGTTTTCTCTTTCCAATGAATGTTATTCTTTTTCCAAGTCTGGGGAGACGAGGTAGAATTAATTCTACCTGTCAGCATTAAATTCCTTTGCGTCTTCTGGCATTCACTTGCCTATATAAGCAACCACTTCACATCAGCCTTCCCATCAAATTCTTTCTCACAAACTTACCTTCATACTTTTTCTTTCAAAAACACAATGGTCAGATACAACATGTTTTTGAATTACCAAACATTTAATATGGAGCTAAGCTGTGCTGAATGGCAGCAGGAATGGCACGTCACGGCCATTCCTCAGGAGATATGGGACTCTATCCCACAGGAGGTACTGACCCACCTCCTGTTCTTCTATATGGATTACCATTGCCATCTGGAGCGATTGGAGGAGGAAAGGCTGGAAGCTCTCCACCAGCAAGAGCGAATCATCCGACTCGCCATTCTGTTTGTCGAGAGTAGGAAGAAGAAATGATTTATTTTCTTCTTCCTATTTTTCTTCATCATCAACCTTGCCCTGCTTCTTGAGCTAGGACAAAGGCTGTTGACGTTAGGTTTAGTAGCTTAGGACAATCTTGTACAAGTGCTGATGTAATTTCAACTTCATGAATGTATTCACTTGATATATTAATGAAATTTGTTTTTGTTTCAAGATTTTGTCTCTGAGATAATTTGTAATGCATTGATAAATCCTGATAGATATATCAAGTGAATACATTCATGAAGTTGATTTATCTTGGTCATTTTCACTTGATTTCTTTTCAGAATATTAATGTTGCAGTGAAAATTAATTAAATAAGTGGGAACGGTTTCAATTTTGAATTAAAACTGTTTCACCTTGATTAATGGAATATCTGGGTAAGTGGAACGGTTTTTTCCTTGAAAAAAGGCAAGTGGGCAAGTAATGATTACTGTTTTCCTCGCGCCCAGTAACTATCCGTTATTACTGCATGTCTGACAGGTGTCCAACGGTAACATTTTTTTCAGAGTATAAGTACGACAGAGAGAGGATTGTTTTAATCTTTTATTTTCTTTCATACTTTTTCTCTCTACTTGCTTTTACTCTCTCTCTCTTCTTCTCACGTTGGTTTTTCATACAGACATTTTATCAAACACCTAACAGGCACTCTTAAATCTCAATTTTTCACATGGCACCTAAGGATTTAATCATTGATGGAGCTAAGTTTGTTCCATACAACTATGCTGCAATTCTTGATCATGCTGAAGCTCCATCTGAATTGTATTGTGTGCAAGATCTTCTTGCACACAGTGAGATTGGGTATGCATTAACCCAGCCTTCAGTCTTTTCGAGCCAACAAGTTCTGACGTTTTGGCGGACTGGGCACTTTGATGATGGTGGTAGACATGGCACTCCTAGTATTATTTTCAAAGTGGGTGATTCTTCTTATGCAGTCACTCCTGGTACAATACGCAAGGCTCTACATCTCCCAGAAGGTTGTACCTTTTCAATTCCAGAAGAATCAGCTCTTCAGGAGTTAATGGCAAATTTGGGGTATGAAAAGAGTTTGGCAAAACTTGGGCAGTTGAAACGGGCTCATATCAGAAGAGAATGGAGCTTCTTCTTCAACTGCATCACTAAAGCTTTTGGGAACAAATGTTCGAATTTTGATGCTATCCCAATTCTCAGTCAGCACATCGGGTATGCTATCATAAACCAAACTCATTTTGATTTTGCAACTGGTATAATTGGTTTTATTGGGGATAGGATGACAGAGGATAGGAATGTTGTGTACTTTGCTAGATTCCGTCAACTTATATATACTTTTTGTACTGATGAACCTCAATTAGTTAGTTCCTCAACTCCACCTTTTAAAGTTGCAAAACGCTACTTTAATGATCTGGTAAATGCTGACATTAAGAAATCAGTGGTTAGACCATTACAGATTCCTCAGTCTGTAAAACAAATCTTAGTAAATGCTGATCCTGATACTTATAGATCTGTTTATTCTGATGTCCAACCAACTGCAACCACCCAAACACCACAACAATCAGCACCTACCACTCATTCTACTCAACCTACCCTCAGGAAATATCTCAAATCCTATCTCTCCACTTCACAAACTGTTCAACCCTCATCCTCAGCACCTACTGTGAAGCCTTCATCCTCCAAGCCAAAGAGGACAAAGACTGTTCCTCAAACACCTCAAAAGAGAAGGAGGATTGTTTTGAGAGATGAATCTGATACTGAGGACCAGGTTCCTTCTTCAGAACCTGTTGTAAGTGAAGCTGAGAAAGAGACTTCTCAGAAGGATTCTGGAATTGGGGGATCTAGGCTTCTCAAAAGGCTTAGAAGAATGATAATTCCTAAAACTCCCAAGGAATCCAAATCAACAAAGAGATACAAGAAACAGAGGGCAAAAAGGCCAATTTCAGATGATGAAGAGGAAGCAGCTAAGGAAGGGGATCATGAATCTCTGATCTCACAAGACAAGAAATTTGCTACAGTCACTTCTTCTCCATCAACTCCATCTAAGGAAGCTGTTTCTGAAAAGGCTAACACACCATCTGTGTCTCTTGTTGATCCAGGCACAAGTGCTAATATTGATGTTCAAAACTTGGTTGTGCCTGAAGTAATTCTCTTAGAAGCTCCAACAGCAACTAATCCTTCAACAATACCTGTTACTGATGTTGTTCAAACTCCAGAGTTATCTACAACACCTTCTCTGCATCAAGATGCTGATGATCAGACTTTAGGTGAGCATCAGGATATGGCTGTTGATCAGAACTTAGAACCAGATCAGCAATTAGAGGATGCTAAAGCCTCCATTGCTACACACACTGTTGTCTTATCAGAAGATATTGATTCTTTAAGTTCTGATGCTGCAAATGCTGGAGATACTGGTGATGCTGCTCCAACTGCAGATGCTGATGAAGCAGGTCCTTCAGGACATGCTCCTCAACTAATTATTCTTAAGTCTGAACTTATTAAGAATTTTGTTACCCGAGAAGCACCAGTGCCTTGGAGTGAAACTCCTGCAGGACGGGAGTGGACTAAGGAATGGAACTCAGTTTCATGTGTTCCAAATGATATTCATCTTGCTGAGCACTTGACTAAAGCTGATGAAATGTTAAATTCTGATGATTTCAAAATCCAGCTTAGAGTCACTGCATTGAGTACTAAGCATCTACAAGGTCTTCATTCAACTACTCGTGTAGAGCTACACAAGATTCAGGAAGAATTTATTAAGCAAGGAGAAGTTTGGAAAATTGATAAGAAAAAGTTCTTCCAACCTACCTTTGACAGGATTGCTTCTATTGAGAAGACTCAAGATCATCAACAAGCTCAGATTGGTGATATTCTGAAAAATCAAGCTTCTCAGCAATCACACTTAATGAAATCCAATCTTCAGTGGAATTGCTTGTCTCTCTTCTATTACCTGCTGATGCCAAAAAGGGGGAGAAAGTAATTAAGTCCAAATGCAAGACTGACAAGACACTGAAAGGGAAGGATGATGGAAAAGATGATCAAGGAAGCTCTGGAATGGGTAGAGGTCATAGTCAAGGTAGAAGATTCACATCAAGACAAGCTGAAATCACAAGTCACAGGACAAGTTCTGATACTGGGAAAACAATAAGTTCTGCTACTGGTAAAAGGATAAGTTCTGATGAACTTTTAGATCTTGATGGGGAAATGTCAAGACAGTTATTTCTTCAGGAAAATCCAGGAATGGACTTGGAGAGTTTAATGGAAGAAGAAGCCAGACTTAAATCAGAGAAAGTTGCATCTAAATCTGAAGCTTCTGGTAAAAAGCCACTTCCAAAACTCAAAGGCATTGTGATCAAAGAAAGGACACATACTGAAGCAATATTGGCTAAATCACAACTGCAGATAGATCCAAGATCCAAGGGTAAAGAAAAGGTTGGTGAACCTATCAAGGTTTATGTGCCTCCTGAGAATGAAAAAATTACTGATGAAAAGGATGATCTTGCTCTGACTTCAAGAAAAGTTCTTAAAATAACCTCTGACATGGCTCAAGTTGTTCAGAGTCAAGAAATTGTAAGTTCTGGTATTCAGAAGAAGCAAGTAACCTCTGACATAGCTCAAGTTAACTTGATATCAGAAGATAAACCAAAGACACTCCTACCAGAATTCACTAAAGCAAAACAGACTCAACCTTTGAAGACTACTGCAAGTGGTTTTGAAGCTAGAGTAGTTACTGGAAAAGAAGCAAGAGATAAAACTGGATTGGGAAGTGCTAATGAAAGAAGAATACATAACACTACTAATGATCCAACTTCCTTGAGTGAACCAGGTATTGGAGCAACTTCTGAGAGATTGAATCAACTAGAATTTGTACAAATGGTTTACCATACCTACTTGAAAGAATACATCTTGTTGTATTTCATGACAGATGGTAGGGTTTATCATATAAGATAAAATGCCATTACATTGAAGTATTTTGAAGAATTGGAGCATGTACTATTCTTACTTCAAGTGGATGACAGATTGACAGGGACTGCTGCAAACTATTTGAAGGATCAGATTTAGAGACAGAAAAGGCTTTATTCTGTTAAGTCTGACAGCACATACGTTCCAAAGTACAGAGATCACAAGGGTGATATAGTTGAAATGAAGCCCAATTCTGCTCAAATTATAACTACCTTTCTAGGGTACAGGGCTGTGGAATTCAATCTTGAGTCTGATAAAGCTTATTTGATCAGACTGGATCAGGATATAAGAAAAGCAAAGATCAATGATCTCAGAGCTGCAATCTTTCAAAGGATAATGATTGATGAACTTAGATATGCTGAGAGATGTTTGTTGAAGAACTATCTCAGAACAACTCCCGACATCAGAGAGATCAGATAATGAAGCCAAGTCAAAGATCTATAACTGCTTAAATTCTGATTTTTGTACAGACTGAAGTTGTTATCAGAAGTTAAATATTGGTAAAGTTTTAAGGACTGTAAGTTGTAGTTATCTAGTCTAATTCTCATGCATTTGTACTTAATGTTTTTGACATCATCAAATATCTGTTAAACTTGTATATTATGCTAATTTACAAGTTGGGGGAGATTGTTAGATATATTTGATAATGTCATGGCTAATATGATTTATGTTTAGATTTCAGATCTTACTTAACAGGATAAATCAAAACTTAACCATTAATCAGTACTTTTACTGGAAGTCGGGACTTAAGGATATCAGTACTTATATTATCAGGAGATAATCATCAGAAGTTAGATATCAGAACTTAAGTGCTGAAGGACGTTCAGATAAGGACAACAGCTGATTAAAGGAAAGAAGATCGAGATAAACATAAGAAGAGATATGCATGAAGAAGGAGTTCCGTGAAGAATGGAATACTTGGAAGAAAAGATATCTGATTGATATATTTTAGGAAGCAGAATTATATTCCATATCAATTAGCGATTATCTTGTAACTGTGTAGTATATAAACACGGACATAGGGTTTACACTATAAGTGTTATCATATTCAAGAAGATTATTCATTGTAACCCTAGCAGCTCTCGTGATATTTGTTCATCACTGAGAGGTAACAGTTCCATACTGTAACAGAGTTTATTGTTTCAATAAAGTTTGTTTTGTGTTACTTAAGATATTAAAGTTCGATTTGATTGTATTATACACTGTATTCACCCCCTCTACAGTGTGTGTGACCTAACATGATATTCGAAATTTCTAATATTAATTATGAAATTTAGTTGTTAAATAATTAAGTGTGACTTAATTATTATACAAATAGGAATTTCGAATTAATAATAACTCCTTATTAGTTAAGAGTTATAATTCTTTTTCTACTCTCCATATAATATCTCTTGTGTGGCTGATTTTGTATGCAAGACTTTTATTAAAACCCTAGCCACCAAGGGAGAAGATAGAGAGAACAAGAAGAAACGAGTTTGTGCTAGTACACATTCAATCCTTGCGTTCAAGCATTCGTGTGGATACCGATAGAGCGTAGATCGCGAGAGCGGGATGCGTGGTGATTGAACAAGCTTTGGATCTCCATTAGTCAACCAATTTGTAAAGCTTCTAAAGGTAAACAATCTGATCTACGAATTAAATATCTATTTTTCGCATGGATCCTGCGGTGGGTTTTGAAAATTCTGGGTTTTCATATTTTTAATTACTTTTTCTGTTGCGTATATGTGCTCGAAAACCTTCAATGGCATTAGAGCTACTTGTGAAAACTGTTTAATTCGTTTATGTGTTTAATGGTTTTATGATGATAACATGTATACAATATTCCATGATTGTTATGTATGCGATTTTATATGTTTTACATGTTGTTATGTTTATATATGCGTATATATATATATGTTTTGAATATATGATATTCATAAGAGTTGTATAATCATATGATGATTATATAATTTGTATATATACTGATATATACATGTTTTGTGTTTGTTCTTATTATAAGAATCGTAGTTGATATGATTCTAAATCAGATGCACCGGATTTGCTGAAATCTGTGTCTGGTGTCCGATTTTGGCGAACGAATACGCTATTTCATATGGAATCGAGCTTCTAAACATAACTGATAGCTAAATCTATCAGCGACTAATCATTAAGGCGTTTGACGTCATTTAGACCCTATAATCTGCGATTTAATGTTATCAGATTTAATTTCGAATTTTCTGATTTTTTCAATATTTGGTTTTATGATTAGATCATGATGGATATGATATGTTAAGATCAGATTATGTGTTTTAACATGTTATTTTGTGTTAATTAAGCATGGTGGATGGTTATGGCTTATGACCTTAGGTTAACAGTTTTGGTTTTTCAAATACAGCTTGCATATCGTTTAATCTTGTAATTATTAAATCTCGAATGTAACTCGAGTTCTTCTTGTAAGTTCATTGGATTAGTTTTCATATTTCATTCTTGTAATGTACATGAAGACATGAAGATTTTAAGATCAAGGGTAATCCCACACGGAGGCCATCCAAGAAAGCAATACCAGAAAGAAGACATGTAATAGTTAGCCTGTATTTATTTTCCACCTTAGATTGACCTAGATCTTTGCCATTAGCTTGATAAAGATCACATAGGATGAAGACATAGCAACCACATTTATTTATTGCAATTTACATATATATGCGCATATGATGAATGTATGTATAGAGTAGTTTATAAAGATGCATGCTTAATTAGATAAAGGATGTATGTATTAGATACGACACTCATGCCATGCTTGCTAAGCAAGATAAAATCTGTAATGATTCAAGATTTTAAAATAAACTAACGATTATGAGATTCTCGTGTTTATGAAACACGGAATAAAATAAAAAAATTCTTTATTTCTGACATGAGGCGATTTTGTCAAAAGCGAGTTCATTGAACTTGTAAGGTTGTGGGTTTTAAGCGAGACCGTTGTGATTCCTCACTACCTGGAAATCAAACCATTGATGAATATTGATTTGAAGTTTTTTATTCAAGGAAAAATTGGGGATTTCTTTATGATGGGATCATGATCGTTTTAAAATTAACAAAACCCTAAAATTAATATTAAGTTGATTAGATGCCTTCCAATGAGTCCAATGCGTTAACTCCTAGATTGACCAGGATTGGCTTCGCCAAAGCGAAGTACTCCTATCTATCATGGGAGATGTGTTGAAGTATATTGATACTTTTTGACTATTGGGTTTGACTTAACTAAGTTATCACAATAGGATTGTGAACTTAGAGGCATAGAGTTTGGCGAGATTTATTAGATAAATATGAACAAATGTTGTTCCACCAAGCTATCCAAGAGTTATATAGTTAATATAATTGACAAATGTTGTCTACCTAAATAATCATATTTTAGGAGAAAAGCCAAAGCTGACCTAATGCATGGTGAAGATTTGATCTTATTCGGTGTCAAACCAAAGTCCAATCCCAAAGGGCTTTTGAAGCCTGATAGTGGTGTTGCTAAAGGAGATGATTGTCATTTCTGTGGAAATAACTGGATGATTGGAAGTTAAATTATTGAGCTTGTTTGGAAGATCTAAAGAAGAAGACTAAAAACGGTCAAGCTTCAGGTATCGGGTAAGAATTGGAGCAAAAGTTGTTGCTCTAGTTGAAGGAACTCGATACCTAATTTTGCCCATATAAGCGAGATTGAGAACTTGATAAATTGTTATTACGTGCCTGCCTTTAGGGGATACATTAAATCAATTTCTTGTTAGAACAAGAAAGGTTTTCATTTTAATTAAATAAATAATAGTTATTTATTCTATTTTAATGATAAGGTCTATAATGTTGCACAATTAGTTAACAATTTATATGTTCTAAGATGACTCAAATCAAACATTACCTCTACCATTGTCGTTAAGCCATATTAATGAGAAACGCATTTCTGAGTTACATATAGATGGATACTTGGATAAGTTTGATTTTGAATCATATGGAAGATGTGAACTTTATCTCATTGGCAAATTGACTAAAGCTTCTTTTACCTGATCAGGTGAAAGGGCCACTGAATGATTCTGACTTATACATAATGATGTATGTGGTCGAATGCGTATGATGGCAAGGGGTTGCTTATACTACTTCATAACATTTACTGATGATTTCAGTAGATATGGATATGTGGTTTTTATGAAGAATAAATCCGATTCTTTTGAAATGTTCATAGAATATAAGGCCGAAGTAGAAAAGCAAACAAGGGAAAAGTATAAAAGTTTTATGATCAGATCGTGGAGGATAATACTTAAACCTCAATTTCAAGAGTTTCTTGAAGGAGTGTTATAGTGTATCATAACTTACTCCTTCTAGAATACCTCAATGGAATAGAGATTCTGAGAGGAGAAATCGTACCTTGTTGGACATAGTGTGATCGATGATGAGCCAAGCGGATCTTCTATTCAGTTTCTAGGGTTATGCTTTAGAAACAGCTGCATATACACTTAACCATATTTCGACTAAAGAGGTTCAAAATACTCTGTATGAGATATAGAGTGATAAATGTCATAGCATGTCATTTATGAAAATTTGGGGACGTGAAGCGTTTGTAAAACGTTTAGCCTCTGACAAGCTTGGACCAAAATTAGATAGATGTTATTTTGTGGGATACCCAAGTGAGACTAGGGTATAGTTTTTATAATCCTTCCGAGAACAAAGTTTTTGTTGCTCGGGCCGCTATATTTCTTGAGGGAGAACTACTTTCTAAGAAAATCAGTGGGAGGATAATACATCTCGATGAAGATAGAGAACCACATTATAACATTGAACCAGAATTGGAATAAGATCAGGATGTACATCAAAATGTTGAAAGTAATCCTATCCAAGAAACACAGGTTATTCGTAGATCTAGTATGATTCATCATTAGCCTGGGAGAAATTATAAATTTCTTTTGACTCAAGATGGTGATGTGATGCTTATGGATAATGATAAGCCTCTCACCCACCAAGATGCTATGAACAGTTCAGACTCCAAGAGATGGCTAGACGCCATGAAATCCGAGATGGAATCCATGTATCAAAATAAAGTACTGACTTTAGTTGATCCACTCGAAGGGGTAAAACCTATAGGGTGCAAGTGGGTTTTCAAGAAGAAAACTGACATGGATGGTAAAGTACAGACTAATAAGACGCGACTAGTGGCAAAAAGTTTCAAACAAATTCATGGTATCGACTATAATGAGACTTTTTCATCGGTTACTATGGTCAAGTCCATCAGGATTTTGTTACCAATAGTTGCTTACTTTGACTATGAGATTTGGCAAATGGATGTCAAAACTGCTTTCTTATATGGGAGCCTTGAAGATGATGTATATATGATACAACCTGAGGTTTTGTCGATCCAAAGTTTGCTAAGATAGTTTGTAAGTTGCTTCTATCTATTTATAGATTGAAGCAAGCCTCAAGGAGAATGAATATTCATTTTGATAAAATGGTCAAAGAGTTTGGCTTTATTCAAATGAAGATAACCATGTGTTTGCAAGAAGGTTAGTGGGAGCCATGTTACATTCCTAGTATTATATGTAGATGACATATAATATATATGGAATGACATACCTTCTCTACAGGCTGTTAAGACTTGGTTGACAAATAGTTTCTCGATGAAAGACTTGTGTGATGCTACCTATATATTAGGGATCAAGATCTATAGAGATAGATTAAAGAGATTAATCGACCTAGTCGGAGTACATACATTGATAAAGTATTACATCATTTTATGATGCAAGAGACAAAGAAAGGATATGTTTCAATGTCTCATGGGATAGTGATCTCAAAAGATGATTGCCCCTTAAATCATTAGATGATAAGGGCCATTTAAGAAAGTTCCAGATGCGTCAGCAATTGGATCTATAATGTGTACAATGATATGTATTTATCGTGATGTTTCATATGCTTTGAGCATGACGATCAGATACCGGTCAAATCCAGGTAAGGGTCACTTGATAGTTTTCAAGAATATTCTTAAGTACTGTTGTCAAAGCCTGTCTTCCTGCAGGTGAAAGTTGTTAGTGTTTGTGCCCTAGAGACAACACTATGATGTTTTAGTTTAAGACATTAGGATTATTAATGTTTATGTTCTATCGATTATTCTCTTTATAATTTATTAGTTCTTAATTTACTGCGATATAAATGTTATATTTAAAATGTCCTTGGAATATGATATGCAATTCTATATCTCTAAGTACATGACTTAGAAATGAGATTATGAGAATAATATCAATATTCCTAAAGGTCCCTAGTCGAGTATTATTATTAAGGGACAATAATAATGCATTAAGACCGGTGTGTTTGTTGACTGATGATCACATCTCATTGATCATAGGTATAGTGATACTAAAGTCAAATACACAGGCAAATGTATATGTACATGGTGCTGGACAGACCCGATATGAGATTCTACATGTCTGTTGTGTCATAAGTAATTCTCACAGTGATAATGATGTAATGGTCCTTAGACCTCAAGTCATCATATTTCTATACGAGAATTAATATACATTGATTCCATTAAAAGTCATCCTTGATCGGGTAATGATAAAAGTGGACATTGGGTATATTATGAATCGTATGAGAAATATGAATTATCTAAATGGGATTTAACCCTCCTATTTTAGGAGTGATATTATTGGCCTCTTATGTGAGCTAGAATATGAAATGCGTGGCTACACTCAAATGTTGATTTGATATGATAGTCTACTCATTGATCAAGGAAACCTGGATTAAACATTGATGAGGATGACACATTACATGCCTCTAGTTTAATCTATAATATGTGGTTAAAGGGATTATATTACATTATACATTATTCACGAAAGGTTTAATCGATCACCGATTCAATTATTATTACTTGGGTAGCAATGATGTATTACTAGATGCCGCTCATTGTTTACGATTTTAAATTAGATATAAAATTTGTTGCCAATGTAATAATAACCTATAGGGTCACTCACAAAGAATGCTTGAAGGATTATTTAATTTAAATGGGATTTAAATTATATTAAAGTAATTTGAATTATTTATAATATTAATTAAGTATGACTTAATTAATTAGATAAATAATGATATTCGAATTTTCTAATATTAATTATGAAATTTAGTTGTTAAATAAATAAGTGTGACTTAATTATTATATAAATAGGAATTTCGAATTAATAATAACTCCTTATTAGTTAAGAGTTATTATTCTTTTTCTACTCTCCATATAATATCTCTTGTGTGGCTGATTTTGTATGCAAGACTTTTATTAAAACCCTAGCCACCAAGGGAGAAGATGGAGAGAGCAAGAAGAAACGAGTTTGTGCTAGTACACATTCAATCCTTGCTATCAAGCATTCATGTGGATACCGATAGAGCGTAGATCGCGAGAGCGGGATGCGTGGTGATTGAACAAGCTTTAGATCTCCATTAGTCAACCAATTTGTAAAGCTTCTTAAGGTAAACAATCTGATCTACGAATTAAATATCTATTTTTCGCATGGATCCTGTGGTGGGTGTCGAAAATTCTGGGTTTTCACATTTTTAATTACTATTTCCGTTACGTATATGTGCTTGAAAACCTTCAAAAGCCCTGATGATATTATCAAATACAAAGCTCCATTATTTCCTCAAATACTTTATATTGAGCCTTGCCAAATCAACTTTATCATTATAATTGATAAAGCTTATGAACTCAGAAACCTCCTACGAGCTAGGGGTTGCACCCATTCTTTCTATAGAGATGCCCGGTGCCATGTTGATGTAAGTTGCATTAAACTCAATAGCTACGCCCTTGATTGTGCAGGTTACTACCATGTAAACTATTTTATTGTCATCTATGTATGTGTGAAGAAATGTATTGTTCCAGAATTCATGGAGAATATCTAAATTTAGCACATGATTTATTGTTAGGGCCCCTACAAGATAAGAACAACCACAAATTTCACAAAGCACTTGAAATTATCAAGTGCCTTTGTTGGGTCAACAAAAACTAGATAGTTGGTTCCATCCTTGGGGATTATTGCTCTTACAGTGTTTGAAGCTATTTGAATGTTTAAATTTGAGTGAGAAAGAGTTTTTGAGAGAGAGAAAGCTTGAAAACTTTGAGAATGTTGAAAAATCATAGTAATTAGTTCAATTGAGATCTCGAAAGGTGTAAAAGGGGGTTATGTCGAGATGTCTGGGTATTTATAGTATAGAGTTGTGACTTATCGATAAGATAATAATGAATAGTTGGAAAGTTATATAAAGAAGTCACGTGGCTTATAGAGATCTCATATCGAGATGTCATTTTCTTGACTCTTATCGAGAACTGGATAGTGACATATCGATATGCTGTACAGATACCCAGTTTGTCATTTTGGACTGATTTATTCTAATTTATATTAAAAATATAATATAAAATTAGAATTGATTTTATATCAAAAGTATTTTACAAAATTAATTTATTGAATTAAAATATTTCAGTTCTGAGTTATCGAGAAGCCTAAAGTTGAATTATAAAAAACTCAATATCGATAAGTATATCGAGATCTCTGCATTGCATATCAAGAAGTCATGAAAAAAACTTATCGAGAAGTCAATCGATAAGTCAATAATGACTTATCAAGAACTCTGTAGAGAAGTCAGGAAAAAGACTTATCAAGAAGTCATTTAAACTTATCGAGAACTCAGTTCTCTACATACTTTTGTTACAATGTGATTTTGTCTTACATTAGTTTCACATGTCAACAATGTGAATTAATATTGAGGCAGCTTTTCTTAGAATTAGAGAAATTTCAAGTTAGATTTATTTTTGAGAAATAAATATACATAGAATCCTGAAATATTTATAAATCATTTTTCAGTTAATTCCAATTTAAATCAAATTAATTTTGATTTATTAAGAATTAATATGTTGCAACATGTTAGCTGAGTTCTTGCCTTAGGATGAAGAATTTAACATTACAATTTCATTTACAAGCCTTATGAAAGTTGTTTCATCCAAATGTTTAGTGAAAATGTCAACTAACTATTTTTCTATTGGAGCAAAAACAAGCTCAATGGTACCATTTGCAGCATATTCTCTAATAAAATGGTACATCACATCAATGTGTTTAGTTCTAGAATGGTTAACAGGATTATCAACAATAGATATTGCACTAGTATTGTCACACGTGATAGGAATCTTTTGTAACACTAGGTCATAATCCATTAGTTGATTTATAATCCAAAGCACTTGAGCACAACAACTTCCAGCAGCTATGTATTCAGCCTCAGTTGTGGAAGTTGAAACATATTGATTTTCTTACTATAACATGATACGAGTCTTTGACCAAGGAATTGACAGCTTCCACTAGTACTCTTTCTATCTACCCTGCATCCAGCAAAATTTGCATATGTGTATCCAACAGCTTCAATACCAGTTCCCTTAGAATACCACAATCTCAATTTTGGTGTTCCCTTCAAATATCTGAAAAATCATCTTGACAACCATTAGATGTGATTATTTAGGATTTGTTTGAAATCTTGCACACAGATATGTAGCAAATATGATGTCTGATCTACTTGCAGTTAAGTAAAGTAAAAATCCAATCATAAACCTGTAGCTTGAAATGTCTACACTCTTTTATTTCTTATCTTCATCCAATTTGGTAGCTGTAGACATAGGAGTAGATGCATGTAAACAATCTGCCATTCCAAGGAAGATGGTTCATACCTTAAAGTTGGTCCAGTTTGACCTTGGTGTCATTATTTTGAGAAATTTGATTCTGGATACTGTATGAAGGGCCACAAAGGACTCTCTTAGTTGTTTTACAATGGCTTCCACAGATGTGAGATATAGCTTGGCCACATAATCATTAAATTTTCTAAAATTGTTCTTGATGTCCCTTTGACTGGGCAGAAATTTATCTATTTTAGGACTCACCATTTGCTTTACTTGATCTTGATGTATGTCCAATGTTTTATCGAAAGCTTTAGCAATGAAGTTGAATTCCATGAGTTGAGCTTTGTGAATCTCTGTAACAACATCATAAACTTCTTGAGGTGTAAGCTCTCTAGCATTGCTGCCATGAATGGTAATGTAGTTTTCCCTGAACCTTAAGAGAGCTTCCTCCATGTCAATAGTGAAAGTTTTAGATAACCAAGAATCCACCTTGCCATCTTTCTCAGCTGCATCAATAATCTTTTCTTGTTGGTCTTCAACTTCCTCTATATAATTAAGAAGAATTGCTTGGTAGTTCTGGTTTTACATATCAGATGTAAGTAGTTGTTGAGCTATATTTGCAAACCCTTCTATCTGGTCTACAAGAATTTCATCTATAGTTTGTGGTTGAGTCTGTGTATCTTGAAGCCAAGTGGTAAGAAGATGGGTTTGTTAGGTAGAGGTGGAAGGTTGTTCAGTGTTTGGTTGTATGGTGGTTGAGGTGGATGGTGCATCTGTGACAGATGTCACAGTTTGACTCGCAATGGGAACTATGGTTAAGATAGTGTGTTAATCACTTTGAGAGTGATCCTCCATTTAAATAGGAGGGAAGTTGACCAGGTTACTATCATGTACCATAGACTCAAACCCTTGTTCTTCTTGCAAGGAACTAGCAATTGGATGTGCTATTGTACTTGCCTCCTCAGTAAGTGAATCATTAGCAATTGGACTCCTAGCTTCAATTATTAGTGAAATTTCAGCTAGGATTTTGAGGGGGGTTGTTCCTGCATGAGAAACCTCCAATTCAATTGAAGAGGATTTGAGTATTTTCCCCTCAAGAGTACTACCCTCAAACCTTACAGTCTGTGAAGATTGCCGTGCATATGAAAGTGCATTAATAACTGTAACTATAGAGTCTTCAGTAAAATTTGCAGGGTTTCGAGGTATAAAATGCGACAGAACTGTAATTAAAAACGAGAAAACCAGTATTTTCGAAACCCGCCGCAGGATCCATGCGAAAAATATTTAGTTCATAGATCAGATTGTTTACCTTAAGAAGCTTTACAAATTGGTTAACTAATGGAGATCCAAAGCTTGTTCAATCACCACGCATCCAGCTATCGCGATCTACGCTCTATCGGTATCTACACGAATGCTTGAGCGCAAGGATCCGATGTGTACTAGCATAAAATCGTCTCTTCTTACTCTCTTTCTCTCTCTCTATCTATCTTGTCACTTGGTGGCTAGGGTTTTAGTAAAAGTCTTGCGTACAAAATCAGCCACACAAGAGATATTATATAGAGGGTAGAAAAACGAATTATAACTCTTAACTAATTAGGAGTTATTATTAATTTGAAATTCTAATTTATATTATAATTAAGTCTCACTTTATTATTTAACAAATAAATTTCATATTTAATATTAGTAAATTCGAATATCATTATTTATCTAATTAAGTCAAACTTAATTAATATTAAATAATTTGAATTACTTTAATTTAATTTAAATCTAATTTAAATTAAATAATCCTTCGAGCATTCTTTGTGTGTGACCCTATAGGTTATTATTACATTGGCAACGAATTTTAAATCTAATTTAAAATCATAAACAATGAGCGGCATATAGTAATACATCATTGCTACCCAAGTAATAATAATTAAATCGATGATCGATTAAACCTTTCGTGAATAATGTATAATGTAATATGATCCCTTTAACAACATATTATAGATTAAACTAGAGGCATATAATGTGTCATCCTCATCACAGTTTAATCCGGATTTTCTTGATCAATGAGTAGACTATCACATCAAATCAACATTTGAGCGCAACCACACATTTCATAGTCTAGCTCACACAAAAGGCCAATAATATCACTCCTAAAATTAGGAGGGTTAAATCCTTTCTAGATTATTCATATTTCTCATACAATTCATAATATAACTGAAATACACTTTTATCATTACCCGGTCAAAGGTAACTTTTAATGTAATCACAGTACATTAATTCTCGTATAAAAATATAATGATTTCAAGTCCATGGACCATTACATCATTATCATAGTGAGAATTACTTATGACACAACAGATATGTAGAATCTCACATTGGGTCTGTCCAACACCATGTACCTTTACATCTACCTGTATTTTTTGACTTTAGTATCACTATACCTATGATCAATGAGATGTGATCATTAGTCAATAAACACACCAGTCTTAATGCATTATTATTGTCCCTTAATAATAATACTCGACTAGGGACCTTTAGGAATATTGAAATTATTCTCATAATCTCATTTCTATGTCACATACTTAAAGATATAGAATTCATATCATATTCCAAGGACATTTATTAATCTAACATTTATATCACAGTAAATTAAGACATAATAAATTATAAAGGGAATAATCGATAGAACATAAACATTAATAATCCAAATGTATTAAACTAAAACATTATAGTGTTGTCTCTAGGACACAAACACTAACAATCTCCCACTTGCACTAGAGCCAATCACCCATGTATCTAATACTCATGGAACTAGTATGACTGTAATAACCCCAAATTTTGGAATTTTTGAAACCCTTATGAATAGTGTTTTGCTGATTATGCTGAATGAGAAAACTTTTCATGCCACACTATGTAGGGATTCTTTTATTGATCTTCTGGGATATTATTAGTACTCTATGTGGTATATAAGTGTATGTAAAGATCGCCAGAATCCAAATTCGAACACTTTGATTTTTCCCGGAAATCTACCAGATACAGAAAGAATTGAGTATAAGGTAACAGAATAAAAAGGATTTAAATTCAAGGATTATAAGAGAGGATCATAAAAGGAATATAATGTATTGAGAAAGGTTAAGGAAACCTAAGTAATAAGATCCCGGGTATGATCCCTCAAACGATAAACGAAAACGAAAGTTAAGCGAACCGTATAACAGATCAGCGGTCATTAGGCAAGTAATTAGAAGATAATCAAAGAGGTTAGTGGGGATGATGTCACCAAACCAATAAGAAGAGGACAAAGGTGAGAGGGTGACATCACATGGTGACATAAGCATGACCAAGCAAAGTGTGTTGTTGGTTGAATTAGAACCACACAAAAGTTACCATGGTAAAAGGTAATAAAACAAAACAAAACAAATCCAAAACAACCAACCAAGCCAAAACATTTCATTTTCACCAAAAAAACAAAAAGCTATCTCACCATTCTTCATCAAAGCTCTCGGCTTTTTCTTCTTCTTCAAAGTAAGAAATTCAAAATCCTAGTTCCAAGCTTTGTTAATTAGCAAGGTAATTATCTAAGACTCCTTATGCATAGATATAGCTATCCTATAAGTTTGAGCTCCTAAATCATTCACAATCTCTTCCTAAAAATCATGGAAGAAGATGGTGAATAGTGTTTTTCAAGAACTAAAATTTTTATTCTTGAGTTTTTGTTTAGATTAAGCTTGGATAAGGACTTTTAAGGTCCAAGCTAATTACTTGATTCTCCACTCTCCAAGGAAGGTATAACCCCTCCAAACCCTAACTTTACTTGAGTATTAGGTTTAGTTTTGTTGTTATAATTCATAAGAGACTTGATTGTTGTGTATGTAGAGGTTAGTTGGTTTTGTGAAGTTTTTGGAGTTGTAATTCTTGGATTATTGATTAATGAACTTAAGTATAGTTTAAATTCATATTTAAGAATAGTATAAATTGATAATGTTAAGTTGTTGGGGCTGTTATGGTGAATTATGGATGGATTTTGGTTGGGATGTTATTTGTGAGTTGATTGTGGGTTGGTTTGGAGTAGAATAAAATTGGTAATCGCGTAAACATAGCCGTCATAATGTCCGATTTACTTTAGACTGTTTTTGTTCTTAACATTAGAACCCGTGATCTCACTTCTAGGTTTTGACCATTGCCATGATTCGATAGTTCATGTTATGAGCTTCGTTTTGATATGTGGTTCGTTTGAATCCGATGTACGGTTTAGGAGAAACGACCGTTTTAAGTAACGGCGTTTCGCGAACGAACCATTACCCCTCACCTTACTTTGAAACATAGGTTAAAGACCTTAAAGGACTAATTGGAGTATGAAACATTTATGTAAAGTTTCTTAGGCAGTTGGTAAGGCACTCGCGAAAGAATTTCCTTAAAACCCTTAATGGTTAATATATTAAAAATGGTGGAGCCGAGGGTACTCGAGCGACTTAAGTGAATCGTTAAGCGCAAAAGCGAACGTTAGGGTCTAATTGGTTAAAGTATAGATTCATAAGCGACTTTGGTTTAATTCCAACTTATATGTTGTTTATAGGTTACCAGACTCATCCCAAGCCATTTGTAACCCCCAGTCGCTCAGGCAAGTTTTCTACCCGTATAACTGTTGTTGTGATGTATATGTGTATATGCATTATCTTGTGATAGATGCATGTTTGTTATTAGCAAATTCTTGCGATATATTAGAGCATGTGATATGGTATATATGCATGTCTGTTTCGTAATCTTGATATATATCTATTGGTTCAAATGCTTATAGTTGCATAATATCTATGCTAGAGATAAGCAATAGTTGCGTACACCCTGTGGATAGGGGACCCAAAGGTGAACCCTTTTCTAAAACCGGGAGTAGATGTTCCCGAATATATGATATATATATATATATATATATTGATATAGTTTTCAAAACTATTAATCGAATAAGGTTTATTTGATAAGTTTATATTATTTAATGAATATTACTTGAATATTCATTCGAGGACTTATGACTCAGTTTATATTATTTAATGAATATTACTTGAATATTCATTCGAGGACTTATGACTCAGTTTATATTATTTAATGAATATTATTTGAATATTCATTTGAGGACCTATGACTCCGATTATTTACTGAATAATATTCTCTATTTTATTAAAGAATAATGTGTCGATAATCAAACTTACTTTTGATTATTCAAATAAAGATATTACTTTCGTATAAGTATATCTTTGGTTATTTACTATTCATTTTAAGTATAAGTTTTACAACTTCTACTTCAATTATTTTTATAAAGAGTATTCTTTATGGGAATGTTATTTAAATAATAATATTCAGATATTTTCTAATATATTGGGACTGATTTACTTTATTAAATCAGCATTACTCCAAACACTCTTTAAAGTGTTTTCGAGTCTTTAAAATGATTTTTAAAAGTTAGAGCGGATCCCAAAACTCAATTTTTTATATATTTATGATATTCCTCATAAAGGGGATTTAAATACTCGCTCAAAACCGGAGGGATCCGGCTCTGTGGTGTATTTTATATTCGCAACAAGGTTGTTGTTTTGGTAAATGAATTGATTTCTTACCCAACGTTCGGGAAGTAAGTCCATATATCGAGTCGGCATAAGCAACATGGGCTCAGTGGGCGTCCATGAAAGTGTAAGTGGCTCAGTCGGAGTCCATCAAATGCGTAAGTGGCTGAGTGGCAGTCCAGCATAAGGTCCTATTGCGACCAGGGTGATGACCAGTGGGGAATTCGTCCATCTACTAGTAGAAAAGGTTACTTATTGGTATCTTTGCCTGATCAGCAAGATACCGGGTTTATGCCACAATTCTTTTCCTTTCCAAAAATTCATTGGATGTTACAAACTCTGTTCTTACTTTACATGACAGAGGTTTTCAGGAAATGTATAAAGAGATATATATGTGGATATATATATCGGGACTTAATGAAGTATATCATAACTTCATTTCATTCAATAATACTTCAAAGATTTAATCTATACAAGTTTTGTCTTGTAGCTTAATCTATGGGATGAACTATTTATACATTGAATGGTGGTAGTTCAAGTAGTATTCGGAAAAGATATAAGTATATTGGAGTATCTTGTAACTTCATCTTTTAAACTTATATCTAGTTAATGATTGTCTTATGAATGACAAAGGTTTCAGGAAAACGTTGAGACAAGGTCAGATATATTAGATCACCTTGCAACGATATTTTTATACAGTTATAAACTGGAACTCTGTGTATATTATACATGTCAGAGGATTTCAAAGATTGTGAAAAGTATATATGTATATATATACTGAATATTTTGTGACTTGGTCGCGTTAAGATATCAGCTTGGTTCATTTCTTCTTGACCAAGACTTTCATGAGTACTATGAGAATGTTCATATATGGTTAATCATTATACATATTATTTTGGTGGGCTTGTTGCTCACCCTTGCTTTCTTCTTTCATCACACAACAATAGATAGAAAAGATGAACATGACCAAGCTCCCGATTCGCAAGCGGTTAGAAAACGTTCCGCAGTTTCCGGTAGGCGTTGATGCCGTTATAGCCGAGGTAGGATCTACCAATAGGCTAGGCTTTCAACTTCTGATGTACCGGATTTATGTATATTTATGAATTGTAATAATGGCAAAGAAATGTAAATTTATTCAGAAACCCTTTTGAGGTGTAATGGCTTATAATTATGGAATAAAACGACTTGTGTTAATTTTGGTATTCATCTCTGAGACTATAACTTGTGGTGTGTGTGTATATTGTGGGGTCACAGTACGTAGTAGTTCATTGTTTATTAAGATTAAGTGTTATTAAGGGAAATAGAACTCGTGACAACCCGGATCCCCGACCCCAGATTTGGGGGTGTTACAGAAATGGTATCAGAGCTAAGCGTTATAAACCTCAGAGATGATGTGACGTTAAGATAATAAGTTCACTCAGATAATAAGAACTCTTGCCAAGTTCATAGTCGGGCTACCTAACGTAGTACTGACAGTTAAAACCCTTATGGGAACCCTTATAAATATTATGATAGTAACCTAGTTCATTCTCGTATAGGGCAGCGGGGCACCGAACCCTGAGGTTCAGGAGCATCAGCATGAGGATGTTTTATTACATGTTGGAGATCAAATTGTGAATCCGATAGAGTACCCTAACGAGGGACCGGATGAGATTCATATTGAGAATGTTACGGTTGAGGATGTTATCCCAGAAGGGATTGTTGCTGAGGAGGATCTCGTGGAGGATCCTGGAGAGAATGAAGAGATGACCGCTGAGGAATTGATGACCGTAGTCAGGGCGACTACCAGAGCAAAAATGGCCGCGAGGGTGGCACTAGAGGATGAAGAGTTACCAAGGGCACAAAGGTTAATGAGGGCAGGAGGAGTGGGGCCTTCCACGGCACCAATTACACCAGTATCAGACCCTCTTCCAGAGGTTCCTGAAGACATCAATAAGGTTCCACCAATTCATGTTCCCTCCCCTGTACAGAGCCCAGCACCTACTGAGGAAATGCCACATTTATCTCCTGCACCATTGTCACCAGATACTGTGCTTGGTTATCCATTTGGATCCCCTGGGCATGCACCACCTGCGCCCCATGGACTGCTAGATGCTACCACTCAGGCTTCTCTTATCGCCAATTATTATATGGCTTTGGGTGGCCTGTCTGAGGCCCGTAATGTTAGGAGTGATCTGTTGGATCGACTTACTGCACCGAAGATTGAGGGTGGGGTACTTCCGGCAGGATTAGCTTATAGCATGGAAAGGATTGAGGCTACCACCCGTGTTACAGCTAGAGGCCATCTTGAGGGTCAGATTGATCCAGCTCTACTTGCAATTATCCTAGACCTCATCACCGCTTTAATGGAGCAGGTTAGGGATGTCGTGCGTGCCCGTATTTCTTGATCCATAATAGTGTGCAGAGTCTGAGCAATCTGACAAGAATTTCATATAGCACCACTTTTGGAGGATTAGCCTAAGTTATAAATGATTAGTTTTTAATGACTAGATGATTATATGTGGTAGTACTTTTGGGATAGAAGCGATCAGGCCAAATGATGTAATTCTCTTTCATGTGTTCAGTTGTTGTACCTCGAACAAATGGTTATGTATATATTTGT
This sequence comes from Apium graveolens, assembly GCF_009905375.1. Taxonomy (NCBI): domain Eukaryota; kingdom Viridiplantae; phylum Streptophyta; class Magnoliopsida; order Apiales; family Apiaceae; genus Apium; species Apium graveolens. The sequence goes on from NC_133653.1 coordinate 114,213,759, forward strand.
TCCTTTCAGTTCAGATCAGTTTGTTTGTGATAAGTTCATATTGTTAGTTGCATTATCAGCACTTAATAGTGTCATGAAGTTTATAGAACTTGAGAATTCATAGTTTGCAATCATGCAAGGACTGTACGAGGGAAAGATTTAAGCAAAGTAAGTAAGACAAATATCCAGAGATTCTCAAAAAAAAAGATTAGGGGCAAACCTTGAATGTGATAATCAGGGAGGTCGTAATTAAGATAAGGAACCCAGAATATAATGAAGTGGAAAAAGAGGATTTTAAATTAAAAGATGACCCCAATTATGGGGAATAGGAAGAAATATTTAGACTGAGAAAACAAAAGTCGAGCAAGATAGGAAGAACCGGGATAGTACTCCTATTGGGCAATCCATGGACCTGCCTAAAACAAAACTTATACTTTTACCCCTAACCACCACCTTGAGGAACAATGTGGTGTGAAATTCTTTCAGGACCTTTAAGTCGCTAAGCTCTCAGAGTTCCTAGGAACAAGCTGACCCAGTCGAGGCAAGAGCCTGGCTAAAGGAAACTTAGGAATCATTTGAGATTCTAAATGATTGACGAATCACAAAAGACTGTTTTTGTCACTTACCCTCCTAAGAGAGAGGCCACCCGCTGGTGAAAGGCCAAGAAAGGCACGGAGCCAGAGGTTATGATAAACTGATTAAAGTTCAGTCAATTGTTTTCGGGAAAGTCATTCCCAAGGATAAGGAGATAGTGTAAAAGCTTTGGGGCTAGAACAAAAGTGGACGAATATGATGAATTATGAATCTAAGATTGTAAAAGTTGTCAAGATTCCTTCTGAGGACATGAATCCAGAATGACGGGATGTTTGAAATCAATGTTTATGTTGTGTTGGTTCATGAAATAATGATAAGAGAAAGGAAAATAAAAAGGAATTGAAGTGGAAAGGAATATAAAGGCAATAGAGTTTGAGGAATGATAAGGGAGTTGGGTATGAGGAAACCCTAAAGACTCGTAGCAATAGAAATAGAAAAGTATGTAATCGTCAGGATGAGGGTGATTCACCATGAGTTAAAAATTGATGGTTGAAGGCATAAGAGATATATATATATATTTTATTCCCTGTAAGTTGGGACGATTCGAGGAAACCTTAAGATAGTTCAAAGGATAAATAATGAGACGCGGATAGACTAAGGAGACAAGAAAGTAAGAAATTAGGAAAATTGGATGAAGGAAATGACCTTCAAGAATGTGAAGTGTAAGACTGGTGGCTTGATACCCAGAAAGGGAGACGCCAGGTATGAAAGATATCCCAACATTGAGATGACTATTGAGATAAACAACAAAAGTAAATAAGGAATTATTAAGAAGAAGTTCACGTTGAACACGATCAATATCTTTCAGAACATCCTTGTTATCGTTACCAAATTAGGCAAGAAAAGTGGATAACCGTTGTTATCTTTTGGAGGCCATATTGATTGACCTCATTTTGAATACAGATGTTATTGTGAAATTAGGCATATACTATCGAGGTGGGAATGATTGAATAAGACACCCTTATCAGGGATATATGACTTGATTATCCATGGAAGGATGCATGTACCTTTTTAAAGGTGGAATTAAGGATAGAACATCGGTAACTTAAAATGAATCCTAGGGGAATGCATAAAGGTTGGCATTTCACCCTTAATAGGGATAGTATGAGTTTTGACAGTATGAATTGGAAAGGATTAAGGTAATAACAACCTTTAAAGATCAGTAGAGAAATTTTTTCAGAAGTACATAGACAATGGTTCTAGTATTAGTATATGGTATTTTGATATGCCCTGTATCTAGGGAATACAGGAGGAACGATTCAAGGATAACCTTAGAGGTTTTACAAGGAGAAAGGTAATATTCAAAATTCTCAAGAATAGAAATGTTGATAAAGGAAATATGACGTAATTATAATGATGCCAAGTGGGGCATGTGTTAAACCACGAGAAAGTATGGATCGAACCAGTAAAGGTCGAAATTGTTCAGGGCAATTAGGACCTAAGATAAAAGATGTTCTAAGTATGATTGAGAGTCAGTCGTGACAGTGATTAACCTCTAAAGACTGAGGCAATAACTTATGGAAAAATGGTGATTTTTTTTTACTCATCAGATTTTAAGGAAAACATCTTCACACAAGCAGTGATTGAAATGAGGTAAAAAATTTATTTGGAGGTGGTTAAAATGACATTGACTGTAAGGAAATTTTACTATCAGGAAAGGCCAAAGAGGTGGCCGACACTTTAAAGGTAAGAGGATAATTATAGGCGCTTGTGCCAAAGGAATACAGTGATGATGGTAAAAGCTGTGAAGGTTGTATTATGGTTTGGAAGATTGACATTCCTTCTGATGACTGTGCAATACCCAACCGTAATAGTAGTTGGTAAAGTTTTAATTCGTGTAATCGCCATGAGCGGGTAATCTGTCTCAGAAGGTACTATCTCGAGATAAGCCAGGACCATGTTTCAAAAAGGACTAGACGAACCTTTGAGTTAAGTCTTCTATTTAAGGCATATGATTAAGAATGGTATTAACCTGCTATCGTTGCTTTAATTGAAACTCTTCTGCAATTTTATTTGCTTCATGCCATGAAAGTACGTCAGAATTTGGAGTGTTCTTCATGAATTATGATTGGTGATTATGTTAACTCCTTAGAAGAATTATATATGACATGTATGGACTCCGTATGGTTAGATATTAAGATTTCATGGAAAGTGAATGACGATAGTAGGTCAGTGGTAGACAATAGAAATGCAGCAATGATTCTGCAAGTTATGGGCTGATTACAACCGTGAGAGTTGTATTGGAATGGATGTTGAGATTGAGTACCACTAATCGGGTCGTGTTGACGTATAAGTTATCTTTGATAGAAAAACTAGGTCGATTATTTACCTATTGAATATTTATTCCTTCTTATCAATAGAGAGTCGTATTACTATACGAGGAAGGTTGTGATGCAAGCATAGAATTCTAGTAACGATGATGTCTGGAATGAGACCCCAGATTCGATTTTCGATGATGAGGGAGTTTCAAAGGTGATTGAGTATAAGTTCGAGGAAGAGCATGGGTCCATAGAAGGATGGACGGAATAGCAAAATATTTAGGCATGTGAAATACGATGCTATAATATTTAATGTTGATATAAATACAAATATGTTTTGTTCTCCTATGGCAAACCTCTATAGTTCAGGGGTAGATTCCAAGCCAGATATTTTATGGCAGTATATTTTATATATATACAATTCTCTTCAATTCGTTCTTTTCTCTCCTTTTCATTTCATATAAGCTGAGAAGAACAACCCTTCCAGAAGGGGAGGTATTGCTGAATGACTATCTATCTGTGTGATAGAAGCCTAGTAGGATACCACATGTTGTTTAATTGCTTGTCAAGTACTAAAGGCTGGCCACCTTCTGTACTAACTATGCAATAGAACAAGTGTTCATGATCATAGTGATCTCTCAACAAATTCCTTTACTTCTATATGATGGATCAAGCTTTCGAAGATGGAAGCAGCTAAAGGAAGTAGTATCAGTACGGGGGTATTCCAATTCTAACGCGTTAGTGATACTAAGGTTGACGTGGTTATTAAAAGGTTATAGAACGCTAACGAGCAAAAGTATAACCAGTATAATATTAGGAACAGAAGGTAGTAGCGATTACGAACTGGAAAAGAATGGGTATTGAGAAGCAAAAGCTCTAATGCTAAAAGCTATAATGAGAATCTGTGCAATAGACTTGAAAGAATTTGGAATGATCACTTAACGCGGATTGAGTTTTCTCACGATAATAGATCGTATGTCAGGTATCGAGATGTCGTCTTATGAGATCTTTAAGGGAAGACAATGTCGATCTCCCTTATGTTAGGATGATGTTGTAGAGCGCAAGATGCTCGGACCAGCAGTGGTCCAAAGGACCAAGGGTATGATAGATCTAATCAGAGGACGGCTGGTAGTAGCCCAAGATGGACATAATAAGTATGTTGATTTAACACGAAAGGACAAAGAATAGGAAATAGGGGACCTAGTAATGTTAAAGGTATCCCTTGGAAATGATTGATGAGGTTCAAAAAGAAAGGAAAGCTAAGCCTACGAATTGTTGGACCCTTTGAGGTATTAAGACGTAATGGGAAGTTAGCATACGAGCTAGCCCTACCCCCGAACATGTAGCAAGTCATAACGTGTTTCACGTATCAATGTTAAGGAAGTGTAATTCGGATGCCAGATAAATAGGGGCATATGACCGCATAAACATGCAACCAGACGTAACCTATATGGAGCAACCAGGAAGGGTTATAGATTGAAAAAGGAACAAGTGCTTAGGAGAAGGGTTATCAAACTATTCAGAGTTTGATGGAAGAACCACAATGTGGAAAAATTTACTTGAGAGTTAGAAAGCGCAATGCTAAGAAAGTATCCCTATTCATTTTCTATCTGATTCCGGGACGAAATCCTTTTAAGGAGGGGAGACTGTAATAACCCCAAATTTTGGAATTTTTGAAACCCTTATGAATAGTGTTTTGCTGATTATGCTGAATGAGAAAACTTTTCATGCCACACTATGTAGGGGTTCTTTTATTGATCTTCTGGGATATTATTAGTACTCTATGTGGTATATAAGTGTATGTAAAGATCGTCAGAATCCAAATCCGAACACTTTGATTTTTCCCGGAAATCTACCAGATACAGAAAGAATTAAGTATAAGGTAACAGAATAAAAATGATTTAAATTCAATGATTATAAGAGAGGATCATAAAAGGAATATAATGTATTGAGAAAGGTTAAGGAAACCTAAGTAATAAGATCCCGGGTATGATCCCTCAAACGATAAACGAAAACGAAAGTTAAGCGAACCGTATAACAGATCAGCGGTCATTAGACAAGTAATTAGAAGCTAATCAAAGAGGTTAGTGGGGATGATGTCACCAAACCAATAAGAAGAGGCCAAAGGTGAGAGGGTGACATCACATGGTGACATAAGCATGACCAAGCAAAGTGTGTTGTTGGTTGAATTAGAACCACACAAAAGTTACCATGGTAAAAGGTAATAAAACAAAACAAAACAAATCCAAAACAACCAACCAAGCCAAAACATTTCATTTTCACCAAAAAACAAAAAGCTATCTCACCATTCTTCATCAAAGCTCTCGGCTTTTTCTTCTTCTTCAAAGCAAGAAATTTAAAATCCTAGTTCCAAGCTTTGTTAATTAGCAAGGTAATTATCCAAGACTCCTTATGCATAGATATAGCTATCCTATAAGTTTGAGCTCCTAAATCATTCACAATCTCTTCCTAAAAATCATGGAAGAAGATGGTGAATAGTGTTTTTCAAGAACTAAAATTTTTGTTCTTGAGTTTTTGTTTAGATTAAGCTTGGATAAGAACTTTTAAGGGTGATTCCAAGCTAATTACTTGATTCTCCACTCTCCAAGGAAGGTACAACCCCTCCAAACCCTAACTTTACTTGAGTATTAGGTTTAGTTTTGTTGTTATAATTCATAAGAGACTTGATTGTTGTGTATGTAGAGATTAGTTGGTTTTGTGAAGTTTTTGGAGTTGTAATTCTTGGATTATTGATTAATGAACTTAAGTATAGTTTAAATTCATGTTTAAGAATAGTATAAATTGATAATGTTGAGTTGTTGGGGCTGTTATGGTGAAGTATGGATGGACTTTGGTTGGGATGTTGATTGTGAGTTGATTGTGGGTTGGTTTGGAGTAGAATAAAATTGGTAATCGCGTAAATATAGCCGTCATAATGTCTGATTTACTTTAGACTGTTTTTGTTCTTAACATTATGACCCGTGAACTCACTTCTAGTTTTTGACCATTGCCATGATTAGATAGTTCATGTTACGAGCTTCGTTTTGATATGTGGTTCGTTTGAATCCGATGTACAGTTTAGGAGAAACGACCGTTTTAAGTAACGGCGTTTCGCGAACGAACCATTACCCCTCACCTTACTTTGAAACATAGGTTAAAGACCTTAACGGACTAATTGGAGTATGAAACATTTATGTAAAGTTTCTTAGGCAGTTGGTAAGGCACTCGCGAAAGAATCGCCTTAAAAACCTTAATGGTTAATTTATTAAAAATGGTGGAGCCGAGGGTACTCGAGCGACTTAAGTGAATCGTTTAGCGCAAAAGCGAACGTTAGGGTCTAATTGGTTAAAGTATAGATTCATAAGCGACTTTGGTTTAATTCCAACTTATATGTTGTTTATAGGTTACCAGACTCGTCCCAAGCCATTTGTAACCCCCAGTCGCTCATGCAAGTTTTCTACCCGTATAACTGTTGTTGTGATGTATATGTGTATATGCATTATCTTGTGATAGATTAATGTTTGTTATTAGCAAATTCTTGCGATATATTGGAGCATGTGATATGGTATATATGCATGTCTGTTTCATAATCTTGATATATATCTGTTGGTTCAAATGCTTATAGTTGCATAATACCTATGCTAGAGATAAGCAGTAGTTGCGTATACCCTGTGGATATGGGACCCAAAGGTGAACCCTTTTCTAAAACCGGGAGTAGATGTTCCCGAATATATGATATATATATATATATATATATATATATATTTATATATATATATATTGATATAGTTTTCAAAATTATTAATCGAATAAGGTTTATTCGATAAGTTTATATTATTTAATGAATATTACTTGAATATTCATTCGAGGACTTATGACTCAGTTTATATTATTTAATGAATATTATTTGAATATTCATTCGAGGACTTATGACTCAGTTTATATTATTTAATGAATATTATTTGAATATTCATTTGAGGACCTATGACTCCGATTATTTACTGAATAATATTCTTTATTTTATTAAAGAATAATGTGTCGATAATCAAACTTACTTTTGATTATTCAAATAAAGATATTACTTTCGTATAAGTATATCTTTGGTTATTTACTATTCATTTCAAGTATAAGTTTTACAACTTCTACTTCAATTATTTTTATAAAGATTATTCTTTATGGGAATGTTATTTAAATAATAATATTCAGATATTTTCTAATATATTGGGACTGATTTACTTTATTAAATCAGCATTACTCCAAACACTCTTTAAAGTGTTTTCGAGTCTTTAAAATGATTTTTAAAAGTTAGAGCGGATCCCAAAACTCATTTTTTTATATATTTAAGATCTTCCTCTTAAAGGGGATTTAAATACTCGCTCAAAACCGGAGGGATCCGGCTCTGTGGTGTATTTTATATTCGCAACAAGGTTGTTGTTTTGGTAAATGAATTGATTTCTTACCCAACGTTCGGGAAGTAAGTCCATCTATCGAGTCGGCATAAGCAACATGGGCTCAGTGGGCGTCCATAAAAGTGTAAGTGGCTCAGTGGGAGTCCATCAAATGCGTAAGTGGCTGAGTGGCAGTCCAGCATAAGGTCCTATTGCGACCAGGGTGATGACCAGTGGGGAATTCGTCCATCTACTAGTAGAAAAGGTTACTTATTGGTATCTTTTCCTGATCAGCAAGATACCGGGTTTATGCCATAATTCTTTTCCTTTCCAAAAATAAATTGGATGTTACAAACTCTGTTCTTACTTTACATGACAGAGGTTTTCAGGAAATGTATAAAGAGATATATATGTGGATATATATATCGGGACTTAATGAAGTATATCATAACTTCATTTCATTCAATAATACTTCAAAGATTTAATCTATACAAGTTTTGTCTTGTAGCTTAATCTATGGGATGAACTATTTATACATTGAACGGTGGTAGTTCAAGTAGTATTCGGAAAAGATATAAGTATATTGGAGTATCTTGTAACTTCATCTTTTAAACTTATATCTAGTTAATGATTGTCTTATGAATGACAAAGGTTTCAGGAAAACGTTGAGACAAGGTCAGATATATTAGATCACCTTGCAACGATATTTTTATACAATTATAAACTGGAACTCTGTGTATATTACACATGTCAGATGATTTCAAAGATTGTGAAAAGTATATATGTATATATATACTGAATATTTTGCGACTTGGTCGCGTTAAGATATCAGCTTGGTTCATTTCTTCTTGACCAAGACTTTCATGAGTACTATGAGAATGCTCATTTATGGTTAATCATTATACATATTATTTTGGTGGGCTTGTTGCTCACCCTTTTTTTCTTCTTTCATCACACAACAACAGATAGAAAAGATGAACATGACCAAGCTCCCGATTCGCAAGCGGTTAAGAAACGTTCTGAAGTTTCCGGTAGGCGTTGATGCTGTTATAGCCGAGGTAGGATCTACCAATAGGCTAGGCTTTCTACTTCTGATGTACCGGATTTATGTATATTTATGAATTGTAATAATGGCAAAAAAATGTAAATTTATTCAGAAACCCTTTTGAGGTGTAATGGCTTATAATTGTGGAATAAAACGACTTGTGTTATTTTTGGTATTCATCTCTGAGACTATAACTTGTAGTGTGTGTGTATATTGTGGGGTCACAGTATGTAGTAGTTCGTTGTTTATTAAGATTAAGTGTTATTAAGGGAAATAGAACTCGTGACAACCCGGATCCCCGACCCCAGATTTGGGGGTGTTACAATGACCGTCGTGCTTCTACTGTGATAAAGCCTTAGTCAATGGTTCTGCAATATTATCTTTACTATGCACTTTACATATATATCTTCTTGATCATTAATCTCATTAATAAGGTGATATCGCCTATGCACATGCCCAAACAGTCTCCATGGCTGTTTTGAAAACATCAATATAGTCGGCTTCCATTATGGAATCATCAATGTTCTTGCTCTGAACTATTCAAGATAACATCACTTCATATATACATCCTCTTTAAGGCTCCCATATAAGAAAGCGATTTTAACATTCATTTGCTAAATCTCATAGTCAAAGTAAGCAGGTATTGCTATCAAAATCGTGATGGACTTGACCATAGCAATTGGTGAAAACGTCTCATCATAGTCTATACCATGAATTTGTTTGAAACCTTTTGCCACTAGTCACATCTTATAGGTATGTACTTTACCATCCATGTCAGTTTTCATCTTGAAAACTGACTTGCACCCTATAGGTCTTACCCATTTGAGTGGATCAACTAAAGTCAATACTTTATTTTTATATGTACAGGGATTCCATCTCGGATTTCATGGCCTCAAGCCATCTCTTGGAGTCTGGACTGTTCATAGCATCTTGGTAGGTAAGAGGCTCATCATTATCCGTAATTCTTTACAACTGGTTCCCTATCTTCTCCATACACCAAAAATAAATCTTTAGTCCTCTTTAAGTACTTAAGAATATTCTTGACATCTATCCAGTGACCCTCATCTGGATTAGACTAGTATATGCTCATCATGCTCAAAGCATACGAAACATCTGGACAAGTACATATCATTACACAAATTATAGATCCAATTGCTAAGCATATGGAACTTTCTCAAATGTCCCTTATCATCTAATAATTTAGTGGGAATTATCCTTTGAGATCATTATCCCATGAGACAGCAAAACATATCCTTTATTTTCCTCCTACATCCTAAAACTATGTAATACTTTATCAATGTATGTACTCTGACTAGGTCGATTAATCTCCTCAATCTATCTCAAAAGATCTTGATTCCTAATATATAGGTAGCATCGCCTAAGTCTTTCATTGAGAAACTATTTCTCAACCAAGTCTTAACAGCCTGTAGAGAAGGTATATCATTTTCTATTTGTTATATGTCATCTACATCTAATACTAGAAATGTCACATGGCTCCCACTAATCTTCTTATAAATAAATGGTTCATCTTCATTTTGAATAAAGCCAAACTCTTTGACCATTTCATCAAAACTAATATTTCATCTCCTTGAGGCTTGCTTCAATCTATAAATAGATAGAAGCAACTTACAGACCATCTCTATTCCATTGAGGTGTTTCAGAAGGAGTAAGTTGTGATATAATATCACACTCCTTTAAGAAACTCTTGAATTTGAGGTTTAAGTATTCCCCTCCACGATCTAATCATACAACTTTATATTTTCCCTTATTTGCTTTTCTACTTCAGCCTTATATTCTTTAAACATTTCAAAAGAATCAGATTTTTTCTTCATAAAATATACATACCCATATCTATTGAAGTCAGCAGTAAATGTTATGAAGTATGAAAATAAGCCACAACCTTAACTTTTATTACATCGTACCAAATCCCAACTAGTTCAACGTACAATTGATAATGATATCGTTCGTATAATCTTGCATAACTTCTCTACAATATAAAGCTCCTGCTAGCTCGATTCAACTTAACCTGGAATCCTAGCTCACACACTGGACTGGGAATCCTCGTTACCAACAATTTCCTTTTCAACTGTTGAAAACATAAAAAGATTTGCAAGAGTGAGCTAACTAGCTCAGCAAGTCATAATAGCAATAAATGAGGTTAAACAATAACCAATTGAAATGATTCAGAAGAATCAAGTTTCTGAATAAGCAATGATTAGAATTGGATATTCACTTTTCATTAAAAAAAACAAGGTTAGGCTGCTGATTAGTCAAGCACTAACCCCGAGCAAGGCTCCCAACTTTGCTCTATATACCGAATCCAAGGCACGCATTGGCCTATTATGACCACGAATCTGGCCCATATTTATAAAACCATCCAATTCTAAAACAATTCAATATGATAACCAATGTAGTTCAATAAGCTGGATCATAAACAATATTTATCTTGAAGCACAGAGTGATTAACAATACCATGAAGGTATAACAAGAGATTCAAAAAGTTTGGCTTTCAATCAAGGAAAGAATCAGAAATTAGAAGACCAGGGGTTCAAGGGTTCCAAGGATTGGTCTTCTAACAAGGAATTAGGGTTGTTATATCAAGCAATTCAATATCAGAAATCAGTATATGGTAGATATGTATTTGTGGAGTAGTATCGTATGTGTTTGGATAGTATCTGAGAATTCAACAATCAATGGTTTATGAGGAACAAGGCTTATGGCTCAAGATCAAGAAGAATCAGGGTTCAAGGTTAAATAGTTTAAAGCATTTGCAATATAAAACATGAATTATTTTAAAAAATAGCGACACGTTATGAAAATAGTTCGAAAATATTTGCAATATATCTTGAAGAGAAGTTCAGAAGTACTTGCCTTATCACCGACGATTTCCACTTATCTTGTACTCATCTAATAGTTTTACTCAACAACCACTTTCCTTCTCTTTCTACGCCTTGCTTCTATTTATCAATCACTCGCCTTCTCTTTCTATGCTTCGGTTCTATTTATGGATCACTGGTTTCCTTTTCTATGCCTTGCTGACTCTGCTAGGCATCACAAGTATCTATCAATTATTCATACTCATATTATTTTAATCATCACACAGATGTCAAAAACTTTTATCTACCCTTCGTTTCGCCCAAATCAGATTTACGGATTGAAAGTTATGACTAAAACAGTCAAATCACAACCACATATGCATATAACACATCAATCAGTGAGCACGTAGCACATAACACGTAAGGTATTCGATCAAATTTTTTTTCAAAGAATATTCGGGGTTAAAATGATCTTCCAGGTATTTAAGACGAATTTTTGAACATTTTTCGGAATTAAAATGGATCTTCGAATCATTTTATAATTAAATAATAGGGTTCGAACGCCCGAATCTGACTTTAAAATAATTTTATAAAAATTATCGAGCCTTGAAAATAATTTAAAATAATATTTTAAAGCTCGAACCTATTTTTCGGAATTTTTGAATCAATTTTAAATAATTAAATCTAATTAATTAATCAATTAAAATTAATTAATAACTAATTAAATCAGTTAATCAATTAATAATCAAATTAATTGATTAATTAAATAATTAGTTATCACTTAAAATTAATTAATTAAATAATTAAGATTTAATTTCGAATTTAAAATAATTTTTAGAATTAAAAATATTGATTTTTAGAATTTAAAATCAATTAAAAACTAATTTCTGAAAATTAAATAATCGGAAATATAAATTTTGATAATATATAAAACAAAATTCTTATTTATATAAGATTTTGAAAATACAGGGACTGTTTTGAAAAAAGGGAAGAAGATCGAGGACTAAACTCTAGTTTAGCCTCGTCTTCCTCCTTCTCCACCATCGACGGCGGGGAAGCCATTAACGGCGACCTCCGCTGTCCTTCAAGCTTTTCGGCGACTCAATGTTTAGCCCAGAAACGTCCCAGATTAGCAGTACACGATCGCACAATCACAACCCACAAACATCTCTTGAACAAGCCGAAAAATCAGCTCAAAATTCCCGCCGCCGCCCCGTTGTATTTTCCGGCGAGGTTCAATTAAACCAATCCAAGAATCGTTTGTTATCAGTGAATACTTAAATCGATTGCAATTTAAATAAGGAGCATAACCCAATCCTCAGAATGAACTAATAACCCCAAATAAAGAAACACCCAAATTTCCAATCAAGAACATTCAACCTATAAACCCTAATTTCTATTTTCCAGAATCAAACACCATTTTCTATATGTTATTGAACTCGGTTTTTGACATATAATATACCAAAATGACCGGGAAGAAAAGATCTACATGATTATGCCATCAAATCATACAACAACATCAAGAACAAAAATTCATATTTTAATTCATAAATAACTCGAAATAAAATAATTAAATCAGAAAAATACCTTGATTTCTGCATAAAAACGGATGATTGATTATGAAAGTACTTTTCGAGAGCTTCGTTTTGATATGTTGCACGCCTGAATCAGAGTTCGATAACGTCTTCGTTCGTACGTTTGATTCTCAAGAAAGCGATATTAATTCGACATTTTCTCTGTATTTTACGGGGTTTTTCTGACTGATTGTGATTATTCGAATAAAATGAAATGATAAAAGGGCTATATACATTTTTGGAATATTGGTTCGTGTTGGATCGTTAAAATATTTACTTGGCCACTAAGTAACTGCAAAAGCGAGTATTGGATCGATAAATTATTACTTAGCCGCTAAGTAACTGCAAAAACGATCCAATTTAGTACCCGTACTGGATAATTATCCAAACTGGGCTTCTTATAAAACACTTTATACAAAAATATTGTAATAATATCCCGTCTTTCGAGAATGCGGGTTTTGATGATTCACTGAAATGGTTATCGTATCGAAAATCTTGCGTCGGGCCGCACACGGGTCAAACCGTAATCCGGATTGAAAAAGTCAAAACACGGAAAATATCCGGAATTACCAGATTAGGTTAGGAAGGAGTTTTCGGAATAGTTTCGGGTTGTAAAAACGTAAAAACGGTTGAAGTCGGATGATTCCCGACTTTATAAAATAATTTTGTATTTATTTAGAAAATAATTAATAAATTCATAAATCAATTAAAATCATTTAACAGCCCAAAAATTACCAGAAAAATATGATAATTATCTATATTTTATTCTGGTCATAATAAAATTAACAAACTTATATTGTATCACATATAAGCATTCACATATTCACACCAATCATCAGATAATTCACCAAAAATCACATAATAATCATATAAAAATTACTTATTAATAAAAATATTACACGCGATATCCCGGATATTACATCCTTCCCCCCTTAAAAGGATTCTATCCTCAGAATCATTCTAAGGATCAGATAGTGATACCTTCAAGTATCTCACTCTCATTTTCTCGGGTTGATTCCTCAACCTTACAACTTTTCATAAACTTTTACTTGCAACATCAATCATTACTTAACAACCTCTCGTTGACATCATATTCTATCTGTTGCTCATATAACTCGACTCGAGTCTCCATTTTATATATAATGGGGCTAAATTACTTATCCTGAGTATACACGTATAAATACCGTATGAATCTGCTAAACGTGTGGCGATGAAGCCAACTTACTTACACTTATCCTGACTATTTTACTGTCTCAAAAGGGACCAACATAATGCTTACTAATTAGCTTTTCTTTGTAATTCTAGTAATTCGTGCTCATGAACATTTGCAATAGCTACTGGTTATTGAAACTCATTCCCACATGTTTCTCTATTCAATTAACTTAGTTCATAATCACTTCGAATCGCATTTGAGGCACTTTAGTCATTCTTTTAATCTTCTCATCCATCTACGAATGATATAATGGAACTATGGCGTATTCAATTTCTAACATTCTCGAGATTACTCCAGAGTTAAGAATTAACGAGAAAATCTCGACTGAATATGACTGACGCACAGACTTGTCACCATATTTTATTTTCCTTGAAGCACAATCGAGGATATTTATCGAGCGAAGATCTCTTACCATTTTAAAGAAAGTACACTAACCTGGAGGCATCATCGACATACTTTTAACCTATATTATCATTTATTTTGGTTCTAAGGAGTTCTCATACGAGACTGACTGCAATGCGTTCCTTGACGTCTAATCACATATAACGTTTATTCTTTATTTATGCCATACTATCAGAGAGTCTTCTTTGACATCTATGTCTCGTATCATACCTTCGGAGTAGCTTGAATCTCTTGAGTTATTGTTGTTCAATCAAATTTCTATCTTTTTAGTTCCGCTTTACTTAATATCCGTTCATCTAGAAGTAGTACATACCATTCTAGTTTGACATAATTTATCATATTCTGAATACTTCTGTCAAATTTCAAATCACACAATATTGATTATCTACAGTTTCCGGATCTGATGACGCACCACCATTTCTTCAAGCAGCAACTAACCCACTTATGGGATAAACCATTTATTCCTAAATGAGAATGATCAGGTTTAAATAACCTATCAATAATAATGCAATTAACGCTTTCCTCACTTTTGGTTCTCAGGTGGCATCACCATGACGTTTCTTGGCGAAATATATCCATCTAGTCTTTGATGTCCCGCCTTAACTCCTTGATACGTGTAACATTTGCTAATCTATCCCACCATTTCTTTCTTCATATCTGGCCACCAATAATTTTCCTCTAAATCTCTATACATATTGGTACTCCATGGATGGATTGAATATCTTGGGTTGTGAGCTTATTGTCAAATTCCATTCTTCAATTCTGTCACTGGTGGAATCCCGTATTCTGAAATAAGATCTGGGAATGCCTTGATCATCATTTTGAGTATATATATATATATTTGTTTTTTTCTCTAATGATAATATCTTGATCTATTATTTCCCCTTGACGTTTCTTTACCTTCTCTAGCAATTCCGGCTGAAAGTCATACTATACATCTTTGCATTGTTAGGTTTGCAAAATCGGGCTTCCAATTTCAACTTTTCAAATTCCTTTTATAATTCTTCTGACATTATAGACACGTTCGGTCTTTCCTTTCTGATTAATGCATCTGTTACTACGTTTACTTTTCCTGGCATCTTATGAAGTTTCTTTATCACCCTTTTGATTCCACTTCCTTTTCTATCTTCGTTCTTTATTCTCATAGCTTATTCAAAACCAAACTCTTGACATTAATACTCATTTTGTCATCATATCAAATTAGATATTAATACGAACTTTGATGCTCATAACATCCCATTCTGAAGTAAACATCAATCATCTGTATTAATACCACTTTCGATATTTAACAATAACCTAAGTATCAACATCAATCGAAACTGAATTAAAACTGTATCTCACACTTTTTCCCAAAACAGAAATACTTGAAAAATCATTAGTGTATGATTATCAGAAACAAGATGTTCTTTGATAAAACTTTGTTGTAGCTGATAACATCTCCCTGACTGTCTAATGAAATCCATACTGGTGTAGTTATTAATTTCTACTCTATTCCATCTCCCTTCTTCCTTTCTTCTCGTTGCTTCATCTTAAATCTTCAGCTCTTGAAAATATTCTTCTCACTTGTCCATACAAATGACTTTTTATTTCTCTTGTCCATTATGAAGGGCATACTCATCCAAGTAAAAACTCACACATTTGCAGCAATTTCTGAATTCTACTAGCGTCCTTACTTTTTCCCAATTCCTCATTATTTTGATTTTGAATTTGAAAGTCACATCAAAATTTGACTTAATCTAATTGGAATCGATTTCCATATAACTGACCATTAATTGGTAAAATTAACCAATTAACTTACTTAATTGATCAATTGTACCAAGTGAATCAAAAACCAATTACATATAGTCGGAATGGATGTAACAACCTCCCTCGTGAACCAAGATCACAATAATTTGGAGTATCACATGAATATCAATAACATACGAAAGTTTACATTCTATTTTTAAAAGCAGGGTAATCTCTGAAAATTTGGGCAGCATCTCCTTTATATTATTGACTACCAGTCGGACTCAAGCCGACACTAACGATCAATCAAACAACCAACAATCAATCCTCACGTGTACCAATCCACTCCCACTTTCTAAACTTACCATTTCACCATCTCATGTAATGTTAATCAGTACAACCCCTATTTTAGTTCAACCTAGGATTATAGCGAACGATTCTGATGATACCATGTCCTTTCTCATATCTTCTGATTATAACAGAATATCAATACTGAGTATAATTATAAATTACTCTAGAATTCTTCTAGTTCATGTTTTAAGTAAAGCTCTCTACTTAACAATTCATTCATCCTTGGCAATATACACTTGTTCTTATTAATTAACTTGTTCAACCTCTGATGACCAACACCTGGTCTCAACCAACACTCTTAAAATCTTGCGAATGAGTTCATTTGGTTTTAAAGCTTCACATCTTAAAAATTGTTGCAGTCAAACCACCATACCTTCATCTCTCTTATGTCTTGCCATATTGAACCTTCTTTGCCGACCCTGTTACAAGCGTAAATTTTACCACAGCTCACTTTCTTGAGTGGGAAAGCCCAACCATCCCTTCATGAACACACTTAAAGTTTATTCGTATCTAGCATTTCTTCGATCTTGAATCTTCATGATAAATATCTCCCACATGATTGAGGTATGCTTCATTTTTACAACGTTTTAATCGATTATCTGGTTATTATTAAGAATTTCTTCATTCACCTTCATTATCCAATCGATCATTTGCCTCATCTGATACATACAACTTTACTTTCTTGTTTCTCTAGTTAATTTACCTCATACGGTTTGCTAATTACTCCAATTCACGCCAAAATTTCATACTTGCAACGTATCATGTATACAGATTTCCGCCTTTGATATAATGTCCTCGCAACAATCCCGTTATCGGCATAATGATTCTTTTCTGCAAGTAAATATCCGCCATTCTTCGGCTTGCAATTGTCCACACTTTTTACGTCACTCCATCTGCTACACGGGTTCATTTTACTTCCTTTTTAAAATATTCAAAGGATAGACCTTACACAAGAAGGAATTTGTGTATATGATTTTGATTAGAAACTTTTTGTAAGGAATAAGAGTACAAGGAAACAATTGAAGAAATTCATGAATCAACAAATCAGGATTTAAGAATGATGAATGAATAATGATTTGAATAAAAATGAGACCACTATATTAGTATTCAAGATGGCAAGTCTTTTATACCATATGGCACACAGCACATGATTAGGTGGCGTCCCACCAGACTCTTTGTCGTTTCGACAAATCATCACACCATAACACTGCTTGTCCCAATTAGGAAACAATATTTTGAAGAAGGAATGATTTGAAAGGGATTCAACAATCACCTTATAAAGCTGATCATGAAAGAAGTTCATACTTTACTCGAGATTTAAAAGAATGATAAGAAAAAAATGATATCATTGGTCGTCATCCGCATTTTATCTGTTTACAACTTTAACACTTGTCCGATCAATAAATCCCATTCTGAGTCATATATTAACTTTAGAAAGTTCTCTAAAATACTTTCTTAAATCAGTCATTAGAATAAATTCCCCTGTACTGGGTCTTGTATCTTTCACGTTACGCTTCCATGTTTAATATTTCTATAATTCGACCCTATTTTCACGCTTTACGAGATTTACAATCACAACTTTAAATTTCACTTATGCTGCTGATCATTCAACAGATCGCTTCCTTTGCTAATAACGTTCTTCCTTTAGAAAGGTCTGGAATTTTTCTCAATCTTCTTTGCTCATACTCGGCTTCTTATGAATCGACGTATTATTCGAACTCTAATCGTCTTAGAAATTGGATGAACAGTTTCTCCGTACATTGGTTCTATCGTTAAACTTATCAAACAACATTTGCATTCTTCTGCTAGGAATAATCAAATCTTCTTCGTAATAGCGGTTTCATTTGGCCTTCTAAATTAACCATACTAATTTCTAGAACAAGTATTTGTCTGGATAATCTGAATCTTATAACAAACAAGAAACTCAAGTAGTAATTGGACAACCAAGTTTTAAAACTTGTTTTGTTCCAAGGAATTTTAGAAAGAAATTTGTGAAGAAAATCTCTTTTAAAAACTGTTTAAATTTTTAAAAATCATACACCTGGTCGTCATTATTATATGAGTTGGTTGTCTTCCTTCTCAACTATCACAAGGAATCCAATTAGAAAAATAATCAGATAAGAGCCCATTCCTTTCCATATATCTTCTACCCCTTATTGGGTCCATTTTGCCTTCATTGGTCAACAAAACTCTAGTTACCGTTGCATACTATCTTATTTGTAACTTCACTTCTAGTCTTCCATACTGGTAACATTCACACCCTTATCTCTTACGGTTACTAAGTATAACAAATTTATCCAGTAATCATCAGATTTATTATGTAACACAAGGTCGATTTATATCACATTACTTCTATACGTATCATGTTTGATCATATCATCGTCATATAATTTCAAGAAAGCTCTCGATTTCCAATCCTCTCAAATTTCTTTAAATATCCATCTAGCTCACTCCACAAGATAATCGTGGGTGGCATACTCATTAGTAGCTCCCTATAACCTAGTAGCGGCTATCTTCCGAAACACACGTATCCTCACTCTAGGTTCTTCTAACATTTCTCAATACCTCTTGTACTCACCATATGTTATAGCTTTCGAATCCATCCTTCTGGGTGTTGTTAATCCATAAGACGAGTTTTAAACGGATGTTATAGAACACAATGTAGAGTAGACAGAAAAGATGCATGCACAACTGAATATCCGGTAGAACTAGAATCAGCGTGTGGGGGATTCTCGAATAGGTAGCCTCGCATTAGGGGATGAGATAATAATTTGAAAATGTGCAATCACTGCGATAAGAAGTGACATGGCTACCACTGGTGGAAGAGCAGAGCGTGAATCAGATGATAGTCTTTCGAATGAAAGCTCCAAATGATCAGACGATCAGGGATAAAAGAATCTTCCATCCCTGCCATCTGAAAATCGTGTCGCTAAATAAGGATGTCGAATCTCATCACGAATCATACCAAAACCTATTGTACATTCGCACTCAACCTCTCGATGTTTGATCTTTCTATTTCCTAATCCCAATCCTAACCCTCTATCCATTCTTGACAATCTAGGCTTGTTTCAGTGACTTAAAACCTGTGGCTCTGATGCCAAACTGTAACGCCCTCCAAATCCGGGTCAGAAGTTTGGGGCTCACAACACACACCATAATATTTAAACCTTTATATAAAGTATTATATGCATTGACCCTTCATTACACAACCACGGATCGTAACAGGTTAAAGTATGAAAACAAGCCACAACCTTAACTTTTATTACATCGTACAAAATCCCAACTAGTTCAACGTATAATTGATAATGATATCGTTCATACAATCTTACATAACTTCTCTATAATATAAAGTCCTGCTAGCTCCATTCAACTTAACCTGGAATCCTAGCTCACACACTGGACTGGGAATCCTCGTTACCAATAATTTCCTTTTCAACCGTTTAAAACATAAAAAGATTTGCAAGAGTGAGCTAACTAGCTCAGCAAGTCATAATAGCAATAAATGAGGTTAAAAATAACCAATTGAAATGATTCAGAAGAATCAAGTTTCCGAATAAGCAATGATTAGAATTGGATATTCATTTTTCATTAAAAAAACCAAGGTTAGGCTGCTGATCAGTCACGCACTAACCCCGAGCAAGGATACCAACTTTGCTCTATATACTGGATCAAAGGCATGCATTGGCCTATTATGACCACGAATCTGGTCTGACCACGAATCTGGCCCACATTTATAAAACCATCCAATTCTAAAACAATTCAATATGATAATCAATGTAGTTCAATAAGCTGGATCATAAACAATATTTATCTTGAAGCACGGGGTGATTCGAAATACCAAAAAAGGTATAACAAGATATTCAAAAAGTTTGGTTTTCAATCAAGGAAAGAATCAGAAATTAGAATACCAGGGGTTCAAGGGTTCCAAGGACTGGTCTTCTGTTAAACAAGGAATCAGGGTTGTTATATCAAGCAATTTAATATCAGTAATTAGTATGTGGTAGATATGTATTTATAGAGTAGTATCGTATGTGTTTGGATAGTATCTGAGAATTCAACAATCAATGGTTTATGAAGAACAAGGCTTATGGCTCAATATCAAGAAGAATCAGGGTTCAAGGTTAAATAGTTTAAAGCATTTGCAATATAAAACATGAATTATTTTGAATAACAGCGACAGGTTATGAAAACAGTTCAAAAATATTTGCAATATATCTTGAAGAGAAGTTCAGAAGTAATTGCCTTATCACCGACGATTTCCACTTAACTTTACTCATCTAATAGTTTTACTCAACAACCATTTTCCTTCTCTTTCTACGCCTTGCTTCTATTTATCAATCACCCGCCTTCTCTTTCTACGCTTCGGTTCTATTTAAGGATCACTGGTTTCCTTTTCTATGCCTTTCTGACTCTGCTAGGCATCACAAATATCTATCAATTATTCATACTCATATTATTTTAATCATCACATAGATGTCAAAAAATTTTATCTACCCTTCGTTTCACCCAAATCCGATTTACGGATTGAAAGTTATGACTAAAACAGTCAAATCACAACCACATAGGCATATAACGCATCAATCAGTGAGCACGTAGCACATAACACGTAAGGTATTAGATCAAAAAAAAATTCAAAGAATATTCGGGGTTAAAATGATCTTTCAGGTATTTAATACGAATTTTTGAAAAAATTTCGGAATTAAAATAGATCTTCGAATCATTTTATAATTAAATAATAGGGTTCGAACGCCCGAATCTGACTTTAAAATAATTTTATAAAAATTATCGAGCCTTCAAAATAATTTAAAATAATATTTTAAAACTCAAAACTATTTTTCAGAATATTTGAATCAATTTTAAATAATTAAATCTAATTAATTAATCAATTAAAATTAATTAATAACTAATTAAATTAGTTAATCAATTAATAATTAAATTAATTGATTAATTAAATAATTAGTTATCACTTAAAATTAATTAATTAAATAATTAATATTTAATTTAGAATTAAAAATATTGATTTTTAGAATTTAAAATCAATTAAAAACTAATTTCTGAAAATTAAATAATCGGAAATATAAATTTTGAAAATATATAAAACAGAAATCTTATTTTTATGAGATTTTGAAAATGCAGGGACTATTTTGAAAAAAGGGAAGAAGATCGAGGACTAAACTGTAGTTTAGCCTCGTCTTCCTCCTTCTCCACCGTCGACGGCGGGGAAGCCATTAACGGCGACCTCCGCCGTCCTTCAAGCTTTACGGCGACTCAATGTTTAGCCCAGAAACGTCCCAGATTAGTAGGGCATGAAGTACAGGCTTCCAGGAACACGATCGCACAATCACAACCCACAAACGTCTCTTGAACAAGCCGGAAAATCAGCTCAAAATTCCCGCCGCTGCCCCGTTGTATTTTCTGGCGAGGTTCAATTAAACCGATCCAGAAATTGTTTGTTATCAGTGAATAATTAAATCAATTGCAAATCAAATAAGGAGCATAACCCAATCCTCAGAATCAACTAATAACCCCAAATAAAGAAACACCCAAATTTCCAATCAAGAACATTAAATCTATAAACCCTAATTTCAATTTCCAGAATCAAACACCCTTTTCTATATGTTATTGAACTTGGTTTTGACATATAATATACCAAAATGACCAGGAAGAAAAGATCTACATGATTATGCCATCAAATCATACAAACAACATCAAGAACAAAAAATCATATTTTAATTCATAAATAATTCGAAATAAAATAATTAAATCAGAAAAATACCTTGATTTTTGCATAAAAACGGATGATTGATTATGAAAGTACTTTTCAAGAGCTTCGTTTTGATATGTTGCACGCCCGAAGCAGAGTTCGATAATGCCTTCGTTCGTACGTTTGATTCTCAAGAACGCGATATTAATTCGACATTTTCTCTGTATTTTACGGGGTTTTACTGACTGATTGTGATTATTTGAATAAAATGAAATGATAAAAGGGCTATATATATTTTTGGAATATTGGTTCGTGTTGGATCGTTAAATTAGTTACTTGGCCACTAAGTAACTGCAAAAACGAGTATTGGATCGATAAATTAGTTACTTAGCCGCTAAGTAACTACAAAAACGATCCAATTTAGTACCCGTACTGGATAATTATCCAAACTGGACTTCTTATAAAACACTTTATACGAAAATATTGTAATAATTTCCCATCTTTCGAGAATGCGGGTTTTGATGATTCACCGAAATGGTTATCGTATCGAAAATCTTGTGTCGGGCCGCGCACGGGTCAAACCGTAATCCGGATTGAAAAAGTCAAAACACGGAAAATGTCCGGAATTACCAGATTATGTTAGAAAGAAGTTTTCGGAAGAGTTTCGGGTTGTAAAAACGTAAAAACGGTTGAAGTCGGACGATTCCCGGCTTTATAAAATAATTTTGTAATTATTCTGAAAATAATTAATAAATTGATAAATCCATATAAAATCATTTAACAGCCCAAAAATTACCATAAAAATATTGTAATTATCTATATGTTATTCTGGTCATAATAAAATTAACAAACTTATACTGTATCACATATAAACATTCACATATTCACACCAATCATCAGATAATTCACCAAAAATCATCTAATAATCATATAAAAATTACTTATTAATAAAAATAATTACACGCGATATCCCGGATATTACAATTGTTGGTCTTCTTCTTTAGATCTTCCAAACAAGCTCGACAATTTGATTTTCAATCATCCAATTATTTTCACAGAATTGACAATCATCTCCTTTAGCAACACCACAATCAGGCTTCAAAAGCCCTTTGGGATTGGACTTTGGTTTGGCATCGAATAAGATCAAATCTACATCTTACCTGTCCACTATCCTCTCCCACTTGCATTCCATGTGTATGCCATCAATATAGACGTAGTTCATGCCTTTACTATGTTATTTTTAGTAGTTCTAAACATGTGTAACAACTCAGTAGGTGTTTTTTTCTATCTCATTCAATTTGTTCATAAAAAACGAAAAATAGAAGTTGTTCAAAGATTGCTTGATCAAATCAAGCTAAGTCTCTAGATCAATCTTGAAACCCAAAATATCAAGGTATGTATATCTATCATCTTTAGAACATGTGGTCCAACCGGATATCATTCTCCCATTAATGCAAAATATAGTGCCTTATTATTGTCAAATATTTCTGACGAGCCTATCCTTTAAACATCCTTTGAAGGTGGTCAATCACATCATAAGCATCACTATGCTCTTGTTGCTTCTAAAGTTCAACACTCATAATTGCAAGAATGAGACATGAAACATCAGTTGCATAATCAATTTGCTTCTGGTAAGCATTTGGTTCAGCACATGTTTCGTTCTTGGCTAGAAGAAATAAGGGAGGGGTTTGAGTGACATCCTTGAACCTGAGAACAATCCTCAAGTTCCCATGTCAGTCGAGGAAATTATTTCATATCATCTTATCCTTCTCAAGGACTGCTACATAAAGAAGTTATTTATGTTATTTGTCATTTGATATCTATAATATTAAAGTGCATAAATGGAATTAGTCTGCAGATGATCATTAAATTATGTTCAAGTGATTATTCATATATATTCATAATATATATCTCCCGCTATTTTTATCAAATAAATAGCCCTAACTATTAATTCGGAAAGAATATCTTCTATATCCTTTCAAGTGAGCCAAGATCCATATTTCACCATGCGTTAGGTCGACTTTGGCTTTTCTCCTAAAACATGATTATTTAGGTAGACAACATTTGTTAATTATATCAACTATATAACTCTTGGATAGCTTGGTGGAACAATATTTGTTCATATTTATCTAATAAATCTTTCCAAACTCTATGCTTCTAAGTTCATAATCCTATTGTGGTAACTTAGTTAAGTCAAGCCCAATAGTTAAAAAGTTTCAATATACTTCAAAACATCTCCCACGATAGATGGGAGTACTTCGCTTTGGCGAATCCACTCCTTATTGATCTAGGGGTTAACGTATTGGACTCGGTTAAGTGTATATGCAACCGTTTCTAGAGCATAATCCCAGAAACAGATTGGAAGATCCGCTTGACTCATCATTGATTGCACCATGTCCAACAAGGTATGATTTCTCCTCTTAGAATCTCTATTCCATTGAGGGGTTCCAGAAGGAGTAAGTTGTGATACAAATATCACACTTCTTCAAGAAACTCTTGAATTTAAGGCTTAAATATTCTCCTCCATGATCTGATTGTAAATCTTTTATACTTTCCCCTGTTTGCTTTTCTACTCCGGCCTTATATTCTTTGAACACTTCAAAAGAATTGTTCTTCATATGACATACATATCCATATCGACTAAGTCATCAGTAAATGTTATGAAGTAGTATAAGTCACCCATTACCATCGTACGCATTTGACCACATACATCACAATGTATAAGTCTTAATCGTTCGATGGCCCTTTTACCTTATCGGGTAAAAGAAGCTTTAGTCATGTTGTCAATGAGACAAGGTTCGCGTCTTTCGTATGATTGAAAATCAAACCTATCAAAGTATCCATCTATATGTAACTCATAAATGCGTTTCTCATAATGTGGCTTAATGACAATGCTATATTTAATGTTTAATTTGAGTCATCTTAGAACATATAAATTGTTAACTAATTGTGCAACATTATAAGACTTATCATTGAAATAGAATAACCAACTATTGTTTATTTAAATAAAATGAAAAACCTTTCTTGTCCTGACAAGAAATTGATACAATATCTCGGCTAAAGGCGGGCACGTATTAACAATTTACCAAGTTCTCAACTTCGCCTTATGGGCGAAATTAGGTACCGAGTTACTCCAACTAGAGAAACAACTTTTGCTTCAATTCTAACATGAAACATGAAGATTGACCATTGATGATCTTCTTCTTTAGATCTTCCAAATAAGCTCGACAGTTTAAGTTCCAGTCATTCGGTTATTTACCATAGAAGTGATAATTTTCTTCATTAGCAACACCATTAATAGGCTTCAAAATCCCCCTTGATATTAGACTCTGGTTTGGAACTAAATAAAATCAAATCTTAACCTTGATTGTCCACTTTTTTTTCTCATTTACATTCCATTTATACACGATCAATATGGACGTAGTTCATACCTTTAAGTGTTATTTTCAGCAGTTCTAAACATGCCTCACAACTCAATGAGTTTTTGTATCTCATTCATTTTGTTCATAACAAATTGAGAATATAATATGTTCAAAGATTGCTTGATCAAATCAAGCTGAGTCTCTAGACCAATCTTGAATCCCAAAATATCAAGGTACGTATACCTATCATCTTTAGAACATTTGGTCCAATCGGATCTCATTCTCCCATTAATGCAAAATATAGTGCCTTATTATTGTCAAATCTTTCTGACGAGCCTATCCTTTAAACATCCTTTGAAGGTGCTCAATCACATCATAAGCATCACTATGTTCTTGTTGCTTCTAAAGTTCAGCACTCATAATTGCAAGCATGAGACATAAAACATCACTCGCATAATCAATTTTCTTCTAGTAAGCATTTTGTTCAGCACATGTTTCATTCTCAGCTAGAAGAAATTAATGAGGATTTTGAGTGACATCCTTGAACCTGAGAACAATCCTTAAGTTCTCATGTCATTCGAGGAAATTATTTCATGTCATCTTATCCTACTCAAGGACTACTACATATAGAAGTTATTTATGTTATTTGTCATTTGATATCTACAATATTAAAGTGCATAAAATGAATTAGTCTATAGATGATCATTAAATTATGTTCAAGTGATTATTCATATATATTCACAATATATATCTCCCACTATTTTTATTAAATCAATAGCTCTAACTATTAATTCAGAAAGAATATCTTTTATATCCTTTCTAGTGAGCTAAGATCCATATTTCACCATGCGTTAGGTCAACTTTGGATTTTCTATTAATACGTGATTATTTAGGTAGATGACACTTGTCAATTATATCAACTATATAACTCTTGGATAGCTTGATGGAACAATATTTGTTCATATTTATCTAATAAATCTCGCCAAACTCTATGCCTCTAAATTCACAATCCTATTGTGGTAACTTAGTTAAGTCAAACCCAATAGTCAAGAAGTATCAATATACTTCAAGACATCTCCCATGATAGATGGGAGTACTTTGCTTTGGCGAACCCACTCCTTATCGATCTAGGGGTTAACATATTGGACTCGTTGGAAGGCATCTGATCAACTTAATATTAACATTAGGGTTTTATTAATTTTAAAATGATCATGATCCCGTATTAAAGAGATTCCCAATTTTTCCTTGAATAAAAATACTTTAAATCAATATTCGTCAATGGTTTAATTTTCAGGTTGTGAGGGAGTCACAACGGTCTCGCTTAAAACCCACAACCTTACAAGTTCAATGAAGCCGCTTTTGACAAAATCACCCCATGTCGGAAATAAAGAAGATTAATATTTTATTTTATGTTTCATAAACATGAGAATCTAATAATAGTGTGTTCATTTTAAAATCTTGAATTGTGACAGATTTTATCTTGTTTAGAAAGCATGGCATGGGTATCGTATCTAATACATACATCCTTAATCTAATTAAGCATGCATCATTAAACTACTCTACACATACATTCATCATATGAGCATATATATATATATATATATAAAGTACAATAAAGTAAACATGGTTGGTTATGGTTTCATCTTATGTGATCTTCATCAAGCTAATGACAAAGATCTAGGTCAATCTAAGGTGAAAAATAAATATAAGTTAACAATTACATGTCTTCTTTCTTGATTTGTCTCTTTCTTGTATTGCTTTCTTCGATGACCTCCATGTGGGATTACCCTTTCTTGATATTTAAATCTTCATGTCTTCATGTATATTACAAGAATGAAATATAAAAACTAATCTAATGAACTTGAAAGAAAATCTTCATGTCTTCATGTACATTACAAGAATGAAATATAAAAATTAATTTAATGAACTTACAAGTAGAATTTGACTTACATTCGCGATTTAATAATTACAAGATCAAATGACATGCAAGCCGGATTTAAAAAAACCTAACCATTAACCTAACCATGATCGAGATATGCATATCTAGATTATATACAACAAATAATCTATCAGTTATTCAAGAAGCAAACTAGCAATCAAGCAACATTTTCTCTCTTCTTTCTCCCACTCCTTCCATTCAGCCCTTTGAAGAAAAACAAGAAACCAAAACTCAAACTTCAACTTCTAGCCATGGATAAATGCTATAATTAATTTCCAAGCTTCCTCCATATCAAACTAAGTTAAGATCATTTTTTTATAGTATTTCATTAAGGTTTGGATGGTTAAATAAATCCATGAAAGTGATGATGAATAGTGCGAAATAGTGACTTTTATTGATTTCTTGATTTTCATGGAAAGATCTAGCATTCTTAAGCACGCCCAAGCCTCACCAAGCATCATACGTCAAGAATGAAACCTCCCAAGATACCAAGAAAGGTATAAATCTTTATCCAAACCTTTTTTTAAGGTTTAAGTTTCAAGAAAAGCATGGATCTTGGTTATAAACATAGTTTTGATGGTTATTATGATGATTTCTTGAAATTTACTTAGATGCTATGGTTGATGTTTTGGCCTCAAGAAATTGATTTTCTTGAGAGGATTAAGTATTAAGATGATGGTATTGTGGTACAATGCATGCCTATACAATAACAAGACTAAGTTAAATTGACAACCCTAAGATTTAGCTACTTGATAATTAACTTTATATTTTGTATTGTATTACTTGATTCTGTAAAATGGTTAAAAGATTAGACTGGAGTATTTTTCTGTAAACATTTCAAGCCTAAGGAATAAACTCTGGAAGAAGATCAAGATAGATCATTCCTCAGAGAAATGATAAAGAAGCTTGGAGTTGAAAAAATATATTTTATGAAAAATGTTTAAAGTCAAGATATCGACAAGTCACAGATCAAGTAATATAGAGAAGTCATTCGAGAACCATAGAATGACTTATCGAGAAGTCTAAAATGGCTTATAGAGAAGTCTCGGATATATCGACAAGTCATTTCTGCATGTAGAGAACTCAGAGATATCGACAAGTCAAATTGAAGATGTGAAGATTGGAGATATCGACAAGTAAAATTATCATTAGAGATCTCAAATACAAAATTAAGTGAGTTTTGAAATATTGTGTTTGCTGTTTCATTTCTGCTAACATAATATAACTGCATCTCTTATCTGCTTTGTTCAAACAACCAAACAAATTTAAAAAGGCTTAAAAAATATCCAAAATAAATTCATCCATCCCTTTGTGTTGTATTCAATTTCTAAAAGGGATGATGATTGTTGGTTAGTGATTAGTAGTTCAGAGCAAAAACGAAACTCGAATCGTGAGCGTAACATCATAAAATGAACGAATCGTAATCTTAAGTTTTCTGTAAAAATATAGAAAGGCAAAGGTGTAACGACTGGAAAATTACGCTTGTATTATATCATAATAAAGATAAATTTATATGTTTTATTATGCCATTAAGTGTATTTAGTCATAAAACCCTAGCTGTGATATGCTATATGTGTTCAGTAGCGTCAAGGTATTTTCCGGGTATTTATGAGGTATTTTAATTCATGTTAAAAGTTTTCGTATCAAAAGTTATGCGACCCGAACTTTGTTTTAACAGCTGATATTTCAAATAAAATAATTGGCCTTATTTTGCCTAGTATGGCATGTACCATAGCGTTACTCTGAATATCCAGTTATTTTACAAATTTTCTCGATTCGCGAAAAATAACTTTTTTGGGCCCCTTCGGGTGTCAAAAATCCCACAAAAATCATATTTTTATGAAATAATGGGACTTTTAAATATTCCATTTCTTTGCATTTTTGAATTATTCATAATTTTTGGAAATTTTTGGCATATATATTGTATATATTAAATATTTAAAAATTAAAAATTAATACTAAAAAATTATTAATTAAGGGCAAACTAATTTTATTAGATGTAAAATTAGGGCCTTAATTTTAATTAGGGGTATTATTTTTATTACTATAAATACCCTAATTTTTATTTAATTATTTATAATTAATTATCAAAAATACTGAAAAATAAAAAATTCTCCGTTTTCAGGTCGGGTTTTCCAGAATCTGGTCGTGCAATCAAGTTGTAATTTTGATTGATTTCCAGCATTAATCATATTCGTGTAAGTACTCAAATCGAAGGTTTTGATCCGTTTTTTCAGTTTTTAGTATCAATTTCATGTTTTGATTTGTAGGTTTTTGATTTTGAATTCTAGGGTTCATGTCCGATTTAGGGAATTTTAATTATGGGGTTATCTAATGAAATTGATGATATGAATAGCTTCATATGATGGTTTATGATCGATTTGCATCAATTAATTTAACAAACGATAGCTGTAATTGATAGTTCGATTATTAGGGTTTATGTGAATTTTGATTTATACGTTTTTAAGTTTGAATGATTTTTGGTTTGTTAGATGTTAGGGCTTCGATTGTATGTTGAATAAGCTTTGATTTGAGCTATTAAAATCAAAGTTTCATGTACAGATGAACCAAATCGAAGTTTGGCCGGAGTTCTTGGGTTTTTGATCGGAAAAATCAAACTCAGGGGTTTTTACGGTGAGTTTTGGTCTGAATCAGAAAGATGAAGTGATGGGGAACTGATTCCAGCTGAAAAACGAACCACACTGTTATGTTTTTGGCCTGAAATTGGATGGTCGAAATCTGCTCCGGTCGCCGGATTCTGGGCAAAATCCGGCCATGTTTTTCATGACCTGGTTTTGATCCGTTTTGTCAGAAGTTCATTTTCTGACAAATGTTTCTGAGTTTTTATTTTTATTAATTATAAAATCAGTTTTATTTATTTTATGAATTGATTAACTAAGTAATTTAATTAATTGATTTATTTTATATATAAATCTGAAATATTTTTTAAAAATTAGAGTTTATCATTTCTTCAATTATTTATTATTTATTTATTATTTATTAATTATTTAAAAATAATTAATTATTTTGATAATTACTCAATTTATTTTCAATAAATCATAATAAATTCATTTTAATTCCAAAAATTATGGAAAATCATTTTGAATTCTGATTTTTCCTAAATAATTATTTAAAAAATATTTTTGAGGTTCAATTATTTTGAATAATTAATTATATTGAATAATAATTTGATTTACCCTTATTTATTGAATAATAATTGAACTGTTTATCCAAATTCAACGAAACGAAAGCCCTTTTACTCGGAAAAATGATATAGTTTCATTAAAAATAGTTTCAAACCTTAATTTATTTTAGAAACGAGTCGGCTTTCGATATTTATTCGATTTTAGACCCTATTACTTATAGAGACGAGTCCGATAAATTCCGAAAATTAGGAAACGAGCCAGATTTTATACGGTATTGCGAATAATGATCTGATTTCAATTCTAAAAATATTTTTAAGCCTAAACTGACTATATAACTTATGTGCTATATGGATTATGTGATTAATCAAGTCTTAATTGCTACTAATTATAGTACGAGTCGGTTGTAAGCGAATGGGTAGACGATAAGGGCTACATGAAGTCGGTCTGAGACGCAATTGAGATACGAGTTGACTAATAAGCATCTTTCTCTGATAGATATGAAGCCAACAAGGCGGACCGAGCCAGTATTAGAGAACTGTGATATACTTGTGGTAGATCGCGTGACAGACAAGTTTTTCTCTATTTTAAGTTCAGAATAGTGAATCGTTTTCTTTTATCCAGATTCTCAACTCGATAAGCACTAATAAATCCTTTTCATATACAATAATGCACAATTATTGTTCCTTTGTTTATATTTCATTTCGATTCCTGATTTCTCCTGATTGACTAAATACTCTATTCATATTCCAATAGATTATATACATATATCCTGATACTCGGATGTTGGGATACATCAAAGCATACCGATTGTTCCGGTTACTCATCTGTGGACTGGATGGTGATGATTAGGATCAGGTATATACTTGATCCTACGGACCGGGGATTAACCGGATCCTTGTTGTGGGCCGTAGAGCCTGGGTACCCGACTGGGTCTATACATAGAGGTATAGATCTGCACTGTATCCTGACTGATCAGCATGATATAGGTGTGAACTTGTGTCCAGTCTAGTTTGTTGATACTCGCCGATAGTGGCCTTCGTTCTCTCTTGCAGAAATACTTAGTTACCAATCCAATCAGATTAGCGGTTCATTTAGCTTTATTATAATGTTGTTTATATATTATGGACTTGTTGAGCAAATTTTGGCTCACCACCTTTGTTGTTATTCACCTTGTTTGTTTTCAGACAAGAGAGAGAATGAAACCTATCCGGACATGCATGGTAAAGAAACGTGTCAAGCGGCGGAACCCTCTAATACCAAGAGTGTTACTCTCAATTCAGGAAGAGAGCTTTGAGCTACCAGAGCAAGTGTAGTGTAGATAATTGTGGTGTGAGTTGAATAAAATAAATTTAGAAACTTTAAAAGAAAGAAGAGAAAGAACCGGGAGTTGGGGCCTACATAACTGCTTGCTTGCTTACCAAGCCATCCTGGCAAGCTCCTCCAGTTCGCTTATTATTCTTGACTTGACGATACCACGATTTAGGGCCGGGGACGGGGTTAAGACGCGTGGCGATACCCGCGAAAAACAAAACTTCAGTTTAAAACAACGATTACTTAGGATCAGCTTGCGAATTTATGGCTAGATAATGGTTTGTAATAAAGAGAGTTCCATGAGATTTTATATTTGGGTCTGTAATAAAGATAGTGTGCTATTCTTGTTTTCATACATCAACCTTAAAAGATCATGGATAGTTAAAAAGGGGTTAGATACATGTTTACATAATTGTTATACAGATTTGTATTATGATGGAGATTAGCAAGTAACCCCCGGATCTAAACCCCGGATTTGGAGGGTGTTACAAAAGGAGTGGCCTACATATGCCCTAACACCAGGAAATGCAGACACTTTTAATTATCTAAGCAATGTGTCATGGAAAATAAAAAGCTAATGATGACAATTGAGACGGAGTTGAAGACCAAAAAAATCAAGATAGATGAAGACCTTGAGATGATCAAAATCTTTGCAAGATATTTGAAAAATGTTAATGCCATGCTACCAAAAACTGCTACCAATGAAAAAGATGATGACTTGGATGATGATGAGCAAAATAAGAATGAACATAAATCTTTTGGCTCAAATCCTAGTCAATCTAGCAAAAGTAGTGGCAATCAAAAAGATGCTTCTAAGAAAGGGGATGATAAGAAAGGAAAAGATGAAGGCAAGGAGAAGAAGAAGAGTGTAAGAGATGGTAAAGATAACAAGAAAACACCTCTAAGCCAAAAATCCACAACTCTTTAAACCTCAATTCAAAAAGCCAAACAAAAACTCAAAACATCCAAACCTCAAAGCCCAAATATCTATACAAACTCACATCCAATTTCTTGCTCAAAATCCTATTAAAATCATCCAAACCTCCTTGAAGAAACTGATTAAATCTCCATCATTCAAATCACCAACCAAAACTCATTTTAAGTCTACTGGGAGAAAATTAAAGAAAATAAAAGTTAAAATGGGTGCTCTGTGGAACTGCTTTTATCAAAATAATTTTCTACCAATTTCAGAAGAGATATCAGATGATGACTACAGCAATCAACTAGCTGAAGAAATAGTCAAAGTCTGTGTGGAAACTCTGGGAGAGGTGAAGAATTATTTTAAGGATGGCTCATTCAACTTACTCAACAAAGAAGTAATTGAAAATTATTCAATAGTAGAGCTTGAAAGAGTAATTAGTTTGATGATTGGGAAGGATGCTTTCAAAAATATGAGGAAGGTTTACCTGCCTAGAAGGTTGAGAGAAAGAGTTGGAAGGCATGCAAGAGAGAAGGCTGAGATGGAAGCTAATACTATCAAGAAGGCTAAGGAGATAGAGATGTTTGAGAAAATATCAAATAAACTAAAAGCTAAAGGGTTGAATAGAGTTTCTCTAGATGGTGTTTTTCAAAATATCAAAACTCACAGATTCTCAGAGGTACAGAATCAAATATCTCGACAGTTACTCAGTAAAATGAATGGCTGAAGTTAGTGGAAGCTCTATGGGAGACTGAGATAATTGAAGAGCTTGAGTTCTTGTCATACTGAAAGATTTGATTAGAGAGCAACCATGATATGAAAACTTTAGCTAATTTTGTAAATTTAATTCTCAATGTAATTGCAAGATGAATCTCGTGTATGAAAACTTGTACTTTGTTTATCTGCTAGTTTTTTTAATTTTAGGTTGGGGTTAGTCTTGTTATTAGGCATGAATTTGTGATAAGTAATGTTCTCACAAATTAGGGGAGATTGCTACGCAAGACTAAGTCACTTTGACAACCCTAAGATTTAGGTGTATGATAATCCTCTTGGATTTTGTGATTGTATTTCTTTAGTCAGTAAAAGTGTTAATGTAGTCGGGAATTATCGTGTAATTATTTTTATCAATAAACAAATATTATGTGATTATTATATGAATTTTGGTGAATTATCTGGTAATGGGAATTGATGTTTGGATGTTTATATATGATAAAATTTGAGTATTTTAACTTTTATATGTCCAAAATAAAGTATAGACAATTTTGATATTTTTCTAGTAATTTATATGTTGTTATATGATTTTATAAAGGATTATGGATTTAATATAATTTTCCAAGTAATTATAAACTATTTTGTATAGCCGAGAATCGTCCAATTTCAACCATTTTTACATTTTTACAACCCGGAAGTCTCGGCAAAACTCTTTCCTAGCATAATTTGATTATTCCGAGCATTTTCCGTATTTTGACTTTTTCGATCCGGAGTACGGTTTTACCCGTGCGGGTCCCGATGCAAAATTTTTGATACAATATTCGTTTTGGTAAATTGATAAAACCCGTATCATCGATAAACGACATATTTTGATTAACTATTACATTATCTTCTTGTAGATTGTATAATAAAAAGCCTGATTTTGATAATTATCCTAAACTAGTACCGAAATGGATCGGTTTTATTATTACTTAGCGGCTAAGTAACCTAACTTTATATCCGATATGATCCAACGGGGTACCGATATTCCGTAAGTATAAATAGACGTTATCGTATTTATATTTTATACAGATAATCATAAACAAACAATTATATTATATAATTTACAGAGAAAAACCCTAACATTCGTTGTGTTCTTCAAAATTAAACCTAAAAACGAAGGCGTTGTCAAAATCGAAATCAAGCTTGTGAGTAACTGAATAGAAGCTTGTGAAAAGTACTTTCGGATTCTACAATCAATTTCACTGCAGAAATCAAAGGTATTTTCCTATATATATATTTAAATTCAAATTAAATTATGATTAAAATATGAATTTTTGATTTTGATGTTGTTTGTGTGATTTGATGATTGTATATTGTAGATAATTTTATTCTGATCATTTTGGTATATTATATGTTGAATTTGGAGTTCAATAACATATAGAAAATTGAGTTTGATTCTCGAATTTTTGAAATTAGGATTTGAATATTATCAATGTTCTCAATTGGATTTGGGCGTTTTTGCTATGAGGGTTATTAGTTTAAATTGATTACACCAGTAAATAGATCATTTCATAAGTAATCTATTGGTATAAACGTGACGGACGGAGGATAAGGGATTCGACCTCGTAGGAAAATGGCGAAGAAGTCGTCGGGAAACTTCGGCCGGATTTTCTGAGTTATACAGAGATGATTTGTGAATTTGGTTGCCATGAACATGTTCCTGGAGTCGAGGGGATTATTCCCTTTTAATTTGGGCCAGTTCTGGGTACAGTTGCAGGTGGCCGGAAAAGTTGGGGGTCGCCGTTAATGGCGACCGCCGGCGATCGACGGGGAAGGTGGTTAATTTACCACTTTGCCCCTGTAGTCTGTAAAAACTTGCAATTCAGTCCATGGAACTTTTAGAAGTTATAAAAATGGGATTTCTTTTTTAAAAATTTCCAAAAATCAAATTTTTGTTTAATTTATTTTCAGAATTTTTTTTATTATTATTTAAAATTCCAAATTCATTATTTTTAATTCTAAAAATTATTTTTAATTCAAAATAAATCTGAATTCTTTAATTAATTAATTTTAGTTAATAATGAATTATTTAATTAGTCAATTAATTTAAATATTAATTGATTATTTTATTTAATTAGTTATTAATTAATTTTAATTGATTATTTAATTAGATTTATTAGATTTAATTATTTTTTTGATTTAAAAATTCTGAATAATAGTTTCAAGCTTTAAAATATTATTTTAAATTATTTTAAAGGCTCAATAATTATTATTAAATGATTTTAAAGTCAGATTCGGGTATCAGAACCTTGTTATTTTATTATAAAATGATTCGTTGACCCGTTTTAATTCCGAAAAATGTTCAAAAATTCGTATTAAATACCAGAAAAATTATTTTAACCCCGAGTCTTCATTGAATAATTATTTTTATCGAATGTCTTACGTGTTATGTGCTATATGTGATGTGATTGATGTGTAATCAGCTTATGTGTATACAATCTGACGGTTTTTATCGTAATTTTCAATCCGTAAGTCGGATTTGGGTGAAATAAATGGTAGATAGAAGCTTGTAACGAATAGAACAAGATGAGAATAAGTATTCATAGATACTTGTGATTTCTAAGAGAGGAAGAGGGGCGTAGAAAGATAAAGCAAGTGGTCAGTGAGTAAGGATCAGTAGACGATTACAGGTAAAATGAAAGCGGATTGAGATAAGACAAGTATTTCTTGAACCATCTTGATATGTAGTAAGATAGTTCTATTTTATATTTGCAAGTGCTTTGAAGTACTTAACCCAAAATCCTAATTCTTCTTATTAATCTTTGAGCCATAAGCCTTATTCTTTGTAATCCAGTGATTGTTGAATCCCTAGATACAAATCACATATATACGATACTACTCTACAAATACATACAAACCATATACAGTTCACTGAACTGAATTTGATTAACATACAAACCTTCATACTTTGTACCTCATAAGACTAATTCTTGTAACCATTACACCCTTATTCTTCTGCTATCTGATTCTTTCCCAGGCTCAAAGCAAGACCTTATACACACTGTGTTATACTTTTTGGTGTTTATGAATCACCCTATGCTTCAAGATAAATGTTTCTTATGATTCTGCTTATTGATTTACATTTTTTATCATATTGTTATTGTAGAATTGAATTATTTTTAAATATGGATCAGATTCATGGTCAGACCAGATTCGTGGTCATATTAGGCTAATGTGTGTCATGGATCCAATATATAGAGCAGATTTGTGTGCCTTGCTCGGGGTTAGTGCGTGACTGATCGGCAGCCTAACCTTGGTTTTTAAAATAAAAGTGAATTTCCAATTCTAATCATTGTTTGTCAATAAATTTAATTCCTTATATCAGTTCAACTGATCATCGTATAATCTTAGTATTGTCATTATGAATTGCTGAGCTAGCTAGATCACTCTTGTGAATCTGTTTATGTTCTTTTCGAGTTAAAAAGGAAATTGTTGGTAGCGAGGATCCCTAGACAAGTGTGCAAGCTAGGTTTCCAGGTTGAAACGGAATAAGCTAGCGAAAAACTTTTGTCTTAATTTAAGTTTGAAAGTTTGTAAGAATGTTTTATTTTCAGTTATAAGATGAACTAATTGGGATTTGGTACGTTTGTAAAATAAATAAGGTTGTGGCTTGTGTGCATACTTTAACCTGTTGTGATCCGTGGTTATCGTAAGTAGGTTCATTGCATATATTATTCTCATAAACAAGATTATATATGATGTGTGTGTGTGTGTGTTATGAACCCCAAAATTCTGACCCAGGTTTGGAGGGCGTCATAGTTAAGGAGATTAGATTGGAGGATTTTTCTATGAACATCCATCAAGCTAAGGAATAAACTCTAGAAGATGATCAATCATGATCATGCCTTAGAGAAAAGTGTAGAAGTTTGGAATTGAATAATGTTATTTTTGTAAAAATGTTATAAGTCACATATCGTCAAGTCATAAATTAAGATATACATAGATGTTTGTCGAGAAGTAAAAAATGACTTATAGAGAAGTCACTCTACTTGTAGAGATGTCATTCTGTTTGTAGAGTAGTCCAAAAAGATATCGACAAGTGAAAAATATATGTAGAGAAGTGGAGATATTGACAAGTTAAAAATATATGTAGAGAAGTGGAGTATCGACAAGTCAAAAGTCC
This sequence comes from Apium graveolens, assembly GCF_009905375.1. Taxonomy (NCBI): domain Eukaryota; kingdom Viridiplantae; phylum Streptophyta; class Magnoliopsida; order Apiales; family Apiaceae; genus Apium; species Apium graveolens. The sequence goes on from NC_133653.1 coordinate 114,251,361, forward strand.
ATATAGAGAATTGGAGATTTCGACAAGCCAAATTGCATATAGAGAACTGGAGATATCGACAAGCCAAACTGCATATAGAGAACTTGAGATATCGACAAGTCAAACTGCATATAGAGAACTGGAGATATCGACAAGTCAAACTACTTGTAGAGAACTGGAGATATCGACAAGTCATTCTACATATCGATATGTGACTTCTCTATACAGTAAAATAGATCTCAACAACATCTTCAAACACTACGCAATAGATGACCTATTTGAACATTTCAGCATGGATGTTGCTTTAGATGATGTTGCAATAGGTATGAAATTTTGGCCCTAACAAAACATCACACTTATGGGTGTTATTGTAGGGCTAAAAGCGTGTTGTTGTAGTGCAATAAGGTGTTACACACACCAACACATTAGATTGTGTTACTATAGACGGAGAAAAAAGTAAATTTTAATTTTAGCTCATATTAAAATAATTCGTAAAAATTAATTAATGTTAAATTAATATTTTATGAAATTTTCTTCAAAAGTTACAGTCCTCTAAATAAATAAATTATTTATATTCTATAAATATTTTAATATTTTAAATATATTTAAGCTGAATATATTTTATTTAGTATCAAAACTAATAATTAAATTTTATTTAAATTACTAAAATATTTATAATATAATATAACAACCTCTAATAACTATGAAGATTGACTAATTAATAAAACATTTATTGTAATAATTTGTAATGTTTAGAATTAAAATAAACTAATATTTTTAAAATTTAAAGAAGAAATTAATTCTAAAAAAATGATTTGGACCGTGAAACATAATGGGCTGGGCGGCAAATGAAATTTTTAGTCAACTGGGCGGTAAATGAAATATTCAGATATAAGGAGAAGGGGGAATTAATTAGGGTCAAGAACACTCCACCCGACTATACTCTGGCTTCTCTCTCTCTCTCTATCTATCTTTCTTTACTCTCTCTGTCAAAACCTCCTTCAGCTGTGCTAAATTGGGGTTGAAACACATTTGAACAACAAATTTTGGTTGGATTCAGTTTTATTGGTATTCAAGCAGAGAATTTTGGTTAATTAGGGATCGAAAAAAATTTAAGTTTAGGCACTCTCTGGATTTTAAGTGTGTTTGGATTTGATTTTGAGGTACAACATGTTTGCTACGGGATGCTTGTCAGTAAGCATCCCCAAGTCTCCCTATCCCTCTCTCTCATCTCTCCCTCTCTCCCTCCCTCCCTCCCCCCCTCTCCCTCCTCAATGTACTAATGTGTGTGAATTTGTAAATTTATTTAATTAAGGGTATTGGCATTTTAGATTATTCAATTTGTGTAGTTGTTCGTTGCTGTTAACTACCTACCGTCAATTTGAAAAATATTTTTGCAGAGTATAGGGTATAATGGGAAAAATATGGCTTACGGTCAAACAGGTACTTGAAAGACTTACACGCTCGGCAGGTTAGGTGAAGATGATGCATCTGAACGTGGTATTATGGTTAGAGTTTTAGAGGATATGATTGCAAATACATCAGCCGCATCTGATAATTTGGAAATATCCTATTTACAAATATCAAAAGTAGTTTAGATTTTAATTTCTTGTTTTCTCGGGGATTGGGTATGTGGGTTGATTGGACTGGGATAATGAGATGTTGGGAAAACAAAATTGAGAAAACAATTGCATGCAATCCAAAATGGAGTAATGTTTCTAATCACTTTATCACATTTACAACTGAAAAATAAAGAGAACTTGCTCGAAAAATACCAATTACGTTTTTGAACTCAAATTAGGAGTCAACCTTTGTCAAATTATGTACATTCCTTAGTTTATTGTGGGTTTTAAGCATGCTATGAACTTGCAGTCTCTGAAAACAAAAGTTGTTAGTTATTATGTATGTTCATTTGTTGACTATTACCATGTACTCCGACTCAAGTGATAAGGATTACTATTATTACATATATATCCCCCAAAACTTCTCACATTCTCATTTTACTTGTCTCTTGCAACTGTTGGGCAATGTTACGTAACACACAAGTTCACTCTAGATCACTCTATGTAATAAGCTGCAAGGAAATACCTCCATAAATTTAAAGAATTCATGACCTGTCACTATGTACTACTAGGCTAAGTGTTTTATTAGGCCCTTCAATATATATTTTCTTGTTAAGTGTGCTACTAAGCTTGGTGGCCCTGACAATAAGTCCCTCTTTCCCTCTACTTTACTTTTTTGTACATATTTTGTTCGCGTTAAGTTTCCAGTTTTACTAAAACCTTAACGTGTTAGGAGGAACATTTAGATATGTGTACAAGTGTTTATTCGAATAAGAACTATTTATTCTACAAAATAATGTACACAGGTGATTTGTAGCACTGTGACTTGTGCTTACTTTTTACTAGTATTATAACTACTGATCTGTAATAACTCCATATGTGATTTTGTAGTACTGTTGAGTGACCCTGTAGCTGTGTAGATTTTGTGGTTAGTACCTGAACGTGAACCTACATTTTAGCTGCCTTTCATTTGAGTTTATTAAGAAAACATGTATGTTTTAGGTGAGTTCTGGTCTGCAAGTGCAAAATGTTAGGTGCAGGTCAAGAATAATGATATATACTTGATATATATCTCTCTCATGGGGTGAGAACAACCACATATTTATTTCAATCATCAACACCCCTCTCCTGAATATATTTTTGAACTTAAAATAGATAGCTGGAGAACTACTTCCTTAATTTACGACCACTACTTTTGTGCACAAACATAAAGTGCCCACTCTTTTAATATTTACTAGTTTTAATAGTGGACATGTAGTTGGTAAAATAATTGTTACATATTATTGGTTTATGAATCTTGTGCTTATCTTTTCTTATTTGTAACATTATTTGCAATATGTAATGCTTTTGACATGGTCTTTTTTCTTTTTATTTTCTAGTTCATGTCTCTGTAGTCTCTAGTATCCTTTAAATTGATTCCTTGCGTTATTCCTTTTCATCCGGTTTATTTTAAATGTCCCGAAAAAAGATCTACAATGATTTGAGAGGATTTTATTTCTTGTGGAATATCAAATATGCACACTGGTTTTACGAGGACAATTTAGTGGAAAGAAATCCTTCACTGAAGTCACTTTCTGTGAAGGAATTCACCTCCCTTGGTATCCTTTTAAATTATATTTTTTATATTTATGTGTGTTCGCGCACATAAAGTTTTAAGTAAATTTATTAAGATGGCCTCTGTGTATCATAATTTACATCGTATTATATTAAGTGAATTGCATTACCTGATTTGGCATATATAAAGTTGATAACATTGGTAGTTAAGTTTGGAACTTGAAAAATATTGATTATGATACCATCATGTGGTATTATCGTTTTTGCAATTAAATACTTAATTGAAATTTATGAAAGGATTAATTCAACTACACTTACATTTTCTATTATATTTTGGTCAGAATTGAACTATTAAAGTAGGAAGATACATGTGTTAGTTAACTTAGGAATTGTCAGTGTTGTCCTGAAAACTAATAGTTATTCTTCTTCTAGTGACTCTTAAATCTGTGGAATAATTAATAAGATTGATGTAAAGTAACTCAGTTATGAGGTTATCTCCATTTGCAGGTATACATTGCATGCATATGAGTACATGTTTGTATAAAATACTTGGACACATAATCATGTCCTTGCATAAAATGATGTTATGACAATGTTGCTTCAAACCTTTTATGTGCAAAAATAGAATTATTACATCCAGATTTGTTGATTGATTATTTTTGACAAGTTTCATATAATTTCTTATCTCGACAAATTTGGTGGCTTGGAGTGGATGGAAACAACTTTACACGGAACGAAAACATAGATTTGACATTCTTAAGTTAGCAAAATTTTAGAGAACTTGTTGATACTAGAATGTATTTTTACAAAACTTGATTAAATTATTTTAACTCCTTTGACGAGTTAAAACTCCCTGCTTCAACTACTAATTTCAATGGTTTCACTAAAAGTTAGTTAATATAACTATGTACATTAATTATCACTTATAAGTCATTTATACATTTTAAATTATAAGTTACGTACTATTACTATGTACGCTAATTAATCACAATATATGGTTAAAGTAATGATTCAATATCATGTATTTAGTTACTTTTTAATTATATATTTTTTAATGTAAACTTTATATAAAACAAGTCAATTTAAATATAAAATAGATTGAATAGTGGTTATATAAATTTAAAAAAGTTTACTTAAAAAATAAAATTTACATATATAATTTTTTCTTTTAGATGAATTTCTATTTTCTAAAATTTTAATGTTTAAATACGAAATTAACTAATAAACTCTTTTCATTCTTATAAAATTTGAATATGTGATTTCTTATTTATAAATACTAATTAATATTATTTTTACAATTTTAGTTGATTTCTATTATTTCATGATTTTTTATATTTTTAAAAGAGAAAAAGGACTCCTCTCAGGGATCTTCCTGAGATGTTCACTAAACAATGACGTGTCCTCTTCTTTATATTGAACTTGCATAATAGTTGGTGAGAGGGACGGGCTGTTTTCTAGCAATGTATTGAAATTCGGCGTATAAAATTTTTCATATTTTAATTTTTTTACAACTAATAAATAAAGTATAGTCTTTAATAATTTAATTAAAATGTAGAAAAAATTGTACTGTAAATAATTTATGTTCACTGAATATTTATATCATAGAGTGATGATTTATTATATTATAGTTCTTCTTCTTCTTCTTTTTTCAGGCTTGATGATTCTGTCAATAACAAATATTTTAATTGTACGTAATTTCCAAGTCAAATATGTTGTTGTTCATTATAATTTGTGTAGTTCATATATATGAGTGTAAGGTGATTAAAATTTGTTGCATAGGATGTAGAAGATGTCTCAATCCATTCACAAATTTCTCATGTTGAAATTCCAGTATAATGTTTAAATTATTTGAGACTGTGTTTAGTTAATAATATATGCATATCTACTATTTATACATGAGATATATACTTTAAAATATGTCATTGAGTATGATAGGGATAATATCATACTATATATTATTTTGTTTTTTAGAATAGATATTAATGTAGTGTTATTTTAATCATTGTCATTTTTTTGTGAATAATTTCATCTTTTTTTCATATACAAATTCATTAATCATATATATTGGTTTCTTGTGCCAAACTTTTTTAAATTCGATAAAATATTCATAAATATCAGTACATAAATTTCTAATGCTTTAATGTTATTATAAAATAAATAATACGATAATTTATGCGATCAATATAATTACTTTTCATTTTTTAAGTAAAATTAATCGAATCAAATCATATATTTTAGTGTGTATATAAGTTTCAACCATAATTATAATTTCAAATATGAAAAATTATTTCATATTAACATGAATTATATCATACCAAATTAAATAATTGCAAGAAGTTCAATGTTTTATTCAAAAACTTTTAAATTGATATTTAGTTTTAATTATATAAAACAATACATTAGTTACATTTTTTAATTTGGGTACTATCTTAAATTGTTAAATTCAATTCATTTTTTAAATTACTTAATTTTCAGATTCTTTTTATTGTAAAAAAATCAATATATTTCTTTTGATTTTGTATGAAATATAAATTAGAATATCAAATTTACTTTTTAAGAATTTTCCTGTATTAAAAAATTAGATACACATAGTTTAAATTTTGATTTATTATGTTTTTTTAACAAAGTGGAATATGGGGAAAAATGGTTAAGTACAACGTCGTAACTTTACCCGACCATGTGATAATTTGGAAAAAATACTTAGTACTTTTCATAATTCGGGTCAAATCCACGACAAATCACAATAAATTAATCTTGCAATTTTTGCATATATTATTTATTGACATGGTTTTATAAAGGTTTTAAACACATTAATCCATGTGGATGTAGGTTGTTGTAAATACCTTATTTCATTGATATAACATTCTTATATATATTATAAACAAACTTTTGAAAGCTGCTAATTAAAAAATACACTTCAACTTCGATCGAGCTTTGATACACATGTGATTTTTTTTTGTGTGTATTTTTTTAAAATAGAGTAGATTTTGATGCTAAGTTTGAAATAAACCTAAATATATTGGTCTAAATCAAAAATCAAATAAATTTATGAATCATGTGTACATCTAACACTACTCCATGTATCCCATAATGAAAGAATGCCCAAAATACACCATTTTCCAGCTCCAACTGCCCAAAATACTGATTGGCGGTACGTTCCGCCCAAAATACCCACAAAATACGCATATACAATTCAACTCTCTTTAATATCTTAGTTTATGTTCCTTAGTATAATCTCTTAGTTAATCTTAGTTAACAATCTCAAATTGTTATCCGTCTTAGCATTGGATAATAACCATACCAGTGTTGCATAGATACATTGATTGAAATTAACCTAAACCAGTCTCTGTGGGAACGAACTAGAATTTATTCTATATTACTTGTGAACGCGTATACTTGCGTGAATATTAGTGCGTGTTCTAGCCCTAACAAGTTTTTGGCGCCGGTGCCGGGGACTGTGGTGTTAATTTTTAGTTTATGTGTTTATCATCATTGGTCGTAAAAGTTCAGTGACTCGGACATTGTTACTTAATTAATTCCTTGTCGTGTTTTAGGTACTCTAGCGAGTGTGTATGTATACGCGTTCTCGATCTCGTAAGAGAACACTGGATTTAGCTGAGGAAGAAGTTTTAGTCGAGGATAAAGTCGATGAAGAGATCTTAATTGAGAAAGAGGAAGAAGTTCTTGTTGCAATGGGAGAACGAGAAGCAAATCCAAAGGCTTTGATGGACTACTCTCAACCAAAGATCAATGATATTCAGTCTAGTATTGTTCAGCTAGCCATCGCGGCTAATACCTTTGAGATCAAGTCGAGCACGATTCAGATGATACAGAACTCAGTTCAGTTTGAGGGTTCTCCGACAGAAGATCCCAACATGCACATCAGAGATTTCATCGAGATCTACGACACTTTCAAGTTCAATGGAGTTTCTGAAGATGCTATTAAGTTGAGGCTTTTTCCATTCTCTATGTGGGATAAAGCTAAGTGTTGGTTCCATTCTTTACCACCAGGGTCTATCACTAAATGGTAGGATCTTGCTCAAAATTTTTAACTAAATTCTTTCCTATGGCGAAGACTGCTGCAATCAGAAACGCACTTACTCAATTTGCTCAACAATCTGGAGAATCTTTATGCGAGGCTTGGGATTGATATAAGGAGATGTTGAGGAAGTGTCCTCATCATGGGATGCCTGACTGGATGATCATTAACTGTTTCTACAATGGTTTGGGTGCTACTTCTAGACCCATGCTTGATGTAGCATCAGGAGGAGCCTTGTGAGCTAAAAGCTACGATGAAGATTATGAATTAATTGAACTGATGGCTGCAAATGAATACCAGAATCCTACTCAGCGACTATCTCAGGGTAGGGTAGCAGGAATTCTGGAGTTGGATGCAGTTACTGCTATAGCTGCTCAATTTAAGGCGTTGACGATGGAGGTGCATTCTCTGTCTAATTATGGAGTTAATCAGATCACTAGTGTCTGTGAGCTTTGTGCAGGTGCCCATGAGACTGATCAGTGTGCCATTTCTAGTGAATCAGCTCAGTTCGTGAGCAACTTTCAGAGGTCGCAACAACCTGTACCAGCCACCTATCATCCCAACAACCGCAATCATCCTAACTTTAGCAGGAGCAACACTCAGAATGCGGTTCAGCAGCCTTATCAGCAGTATCGAGCAAAGCTGTACAACACCCCTAGTTTTCAACAATCGCAATATGCACCAAGGTAACAACTCCAACAGTCTAATGAAAAATCTGAATTGGAGGAGTTGAGACTCATGTGCAAGAGCCAGGCGGTTTCTATCAACACCTTGGATAATCAAATTGAACAAATTGCCAATGCCTTGCTGAATCGTCAACCGGGTACACTTTCTAGTAACACTGAAGTACCAGGAAAGAAGGAATCTAAGGAGCAGGTAAAGACAATTACATTGAGGTCTGGGAAGGTTGTAAATCCCGAACATTCTCAAGTTTCGGATGAAGAAGCTGTGGCTGAGGAAGAAGTACTGAAGGAAGCTGAAGTGGAAAAAAGGAAGACTACTGTTAGACACACTCTTCCTGAGGGTAATACATGGGAGAAACAGATCTATCCTCCACCTCCTTTTTCTAAGAGGCCGCAGAAGAAAATATTGGATAAGCAGTTTGAGAAGTTTCTAGAGGTGTTCAAGAAACTTCACATCAACATACCTTTCGCTGAAGCTCTTGAACAGATGCCTAGTTATGCAAAGTTTATGAAAGGTATACTCTCGCGGAAGGTGAAGGTTGATGATTTAGAGACAGTTGCTCTCACTGAGGAATGCAGTGTTGTGCTGCAATAGAAGTTGCCTCCGAAGCTTAAAGATCTTGGAAGCTTCAGTATTCCTTGCACCATTGGAAAAGTGTCGTTTGACAAATTCTTATGTGTCTTGGGAGCTAGCATCAATCTGATGCCTTTGTCAGTCTTCAAGAAGTTGGACTTACCTGTTCCTAAACCTACTTATATGACTTTGCAGTTGGTCGATCGTTCTATTACATATCCACGAGGCATTGTTGATGATGTTTTGGTTAAGGTGGATAAACTCATCTTTCCTGCTGATTTTGTAATTCTTGATTTCGAGGAGGATAAGAAGATTCCCATAATCTTGGAAAGACCTTTCTTAGCTATAGGCTGAACCTTGTTAGACGTGCAGAAGGGTGAGCTCACCATGCGAGTGCTGGATCAGGATGTAACTTTTAAGGTGTTCAATGCCATGAAGTTCCCTTTGGAAAATGAGGAGTGCTTAGAGGTGCAGTTGGTTGATTCTGTGGTTACTACAGAGCTTGATCAATTGCTAAGGTCTGATGCCTTAGAAAAGGCCTTGTTGGGGATTTCTGATAGTGAAGATGATGAAGGTGATGAGCAATTGCAATATCTGAATGCTTCTCCCTGGAAAAGGAAGTTGAATATGCCTTTTGAATCTCTTGGAATGGAGGAGTTGAACAAATCTCCAAAGCGCCTCAAGTCATCTATTGAGGAAGCTCCCACACTCGAGCTTAAACCATTGCCTGAACACTTAAGATATGCTTTTTTAGGTGATGCATCTACTTTTCCTGTTATGATTGCATCTGACCTTTTAGGTAGTGATGAGGAAAAACTCTTAAGAATTCTGAGAGAGTTCAAATCGTCAATTGGATGGACTAGCAGATATTAAGGGAATCAGCCCTTCGTATTGCATGCATAAAATTCTGCTAGAAGAAGGTAGCAAGCCTACTGTTGAGCAACAAAGAAGGCTAAATCCGATCATGAAAGAAGTTGTGAAGAAGGAATTTCTTAAGTGGCTGGATGCAGGGATCATCTATCTCATTTCTGACAATTTTTGGGTGGGTCCAGTTCAGTGTGTACCAAAGAAAGGAGGTATCACCGTTTTTGCTAATGAGAAGAATGAGCTCATTCCTACTCGAACAGTCATGGGGTGGAGAGTTTGCATGGATTACAGGAAGCTAAACAAGGCCACAAGAAAGGATCACTTCCCTCTGCCTTTTATTGATCAGATGCTTGACAGATTGGCTGGGCATGAGTATTACTGTCTTCTGAATGGCTATTCGGGCTTCAATCAGATTTGCATTGCTCTGGAAGATCAGGAAAAGACTACTTTCACTTTTCTATTTTGTACTTTCGCCTTTATAAGAGTTTCTTTTGGTTTATGTGGAGCACCGGCCATATTTCAGAGATGCATGATGGCTATTTTCTCTGACATGATTGGTCAGAATGTGGAGGTGTTCATGGACGATTTCTCTGTGTTTGGCGATTCATATGATGAGTGCTTGCAGAATCTTGGCGACGTTCTTAAAAGGTGTGTTGAGACCAATCTGGTTCTCAACTGGGAGAAATGACATTTTATAGTGCGACAGGGCATTATTCTTGGTCACAAGGTCTCTAGTAAGGGTCTTGAGGTGGACAAATCCAAGGTGGGGGTTGTTGACGGAGGAATCTTGTAACAATAAAGTTTGAGGTTTCTCGCCAGAATTAAGATCTATGACGGTAGTTCTTCGCCGGAAAATCAAGCGGTGTGTGGTGGTTGCGTTTTAATTGGTGGCTGATTAGGGCAAGTGGTACCTCATTTTCAGTTCTCAACTTCTTACCCCTCTCAATGTGCCTACGTACCCTTTATATTAGGATCAAGCCTGACGTAGTTCTTGGGGAACAAGAAATCTAATGGGCTTAAACTTTTTATTCCTAGGCCCGGTAGAAGCCCATCCGGAATCCATCTTCCGCTAGCTTAAGGAATGTCCAACTATGAGGCACAACTGCGAAGGCCCAAGGCTCGTCCGTAATTGTAGGACTTCACGGATAATGCATCTCCCTGCGTAAGGATAACACTCCACTACATCTATCTCCCTTGATTTACGGATGCAGGCATAGCCACGGTTCACCCCAAATGTCGGACGCATCCCTGTCTCCCGAAAGAGGATAACCCACCAGATAACAGGACAGGTGATCCTAAGCTCTTGGGTACAAAGTGCAGGATGACTCCAAAGTTCTCCAACGAGGACACCCGTTGAATACAAGAACAGAGTTCCCAAAGCACACACCAAAGTTAACCCCGCATCCCCAACAAAAACACCCGTTGAATACAGAAGGAGGCCTTCAGTCATCAGGCATACCCATGGAGGCCTTCAAGCTTTTCATGTACATCCCCCTACTTGACCGTCTCAAGGAGGGAATTCTTCAAAGAGTACCTGCAACAAATACATTAGTAAAAATAATCCTTCATTGCTTTTTTTCCATGTGTGCCTTGTCCTGAGCTCACCATTAAGAATGCATTTCCCACATATAGGGCATGTCCTAGGACACTGGGCGCGTCTTATCCTTCATGAAACCTGTATTATTCTCCAGCAACTACCTCTCATGACACTCCACAAATACAGGACGCGTCATGTCCTCCTGAGTGCATACTTTCAAGCTTCTTTTCCAAGGAGCCACTTTTCAGTACACTCCCACCATGGTGGACGCGTCCTACACACATGGGTGCGTCCTGACCTCCTCCTTTGCAACGCAACGCCGAGTTTGACTCTAATTAACCCGTGTTTGACCCTCATTGATCCAGTACCAAAATTTCGGTATAACAACTACCCCCAAATTCTATTTGTAGTTGAAAATAAAATTGGAATTTTACTTAGAAACCACAAGCAAAATTTTGGATTGTCCCTCCCATCAGGACGTGTCTTGGCCCCTGGACGCGTCAAAGCTTTGTACTCAAAATCGACCGTTGCATGATAGCTGTTGCACACGTCATTACCCCTTTCTCTATAAATACCCTAAAATTATACATCCTTGTCACTTTCCCTTTTTATCTCTCAAAAACCGCCATCGTCGCCGCTTCCAAGCTTTAGGTCAATACTCCAACGATTTAACCGTCCATTGTCCGATTTCTTTAGCTTAATCAAATCCCCAACTCACAAGGTATGTAGATCTTTTATTATTTCTTAATTTCACCAAGAAAATCGTCTATAATAAGTAAAAAACTGTTCGTATCCTCCACATTTTTATAATTATTCTTCGTTATAACAGTGCATGTATATGTATGTATCGATTAAAGTTACATATTTTGCTTCTTTGATTCCTGATTGTATGTTTCTAGGTTTTTACTGAATTTTTCCCAAACTGGTCACAATCGATTGAAATCCAGTTGTATTGCCACTAGCGTGGACGTATCTACCACTTAGGGCGCGTCCTATATACTTTCTTTGTTTAGTGCGTAATCCATTTGTCATAGTTTTAAGTTGTTTCAACAAGAGTTGAGTAGAAGCGTTGTTAAACTAGGACGCGTCATATATTATATATCCCATAATTAGCTTCATGCGATAGACTTTGTAGGACGCGTCCTCATGCTAATTCTATTTTTATACTTTTACTTCCTTTTCTTTACTTTTGTTTCTCTTCTTTAAGTCATAGATGCGTCCTCAAAATCTGACACTCCACTCGAACATTGGGAACCAGAAGATGTAGAACTTGATTTTGACTGGAAGGAGCTCGAGGACCTTCCCGAAACAGAGAAGAATGGCTGGAGAAAAAGAGAGAATAAGATGGCCTGTGTGGGCATGAATTCCATAGCCACAAAATTGGAGATTGGCTGGAATATGAAGTACTATGACATAGAGGGGATCTGGGCGCGTCCTCTTCGCAAGATGAGGCCTCATCTCTTCACCATGGAGAATCTGAGGATTCCCAGGATGGTTCTCACCCCCAAACTCATTTCTCTAGGTTGGGCGCGCCCTTGCACCCATACATCAAGAAAATCCTAAAATGGTATGATGTAGCCCCTGTCCAACTCTCTCCCAACTCATATAAACTGTCTTGGGCCTTGTACATCATGTACCACAACTTGGAGTTGGGCGCGCCCTCTATGAAGGAGTTCAGCTATTTCTTTAGCACCAGGAAATCTTTTCCTGGGTATCATTTCTTTGTAGTCAACAAGTGGCTAAATAACAAGGGCTTCAATGAAGGCAAAGTGAGCCATGAGAGAGACTGGAAGGAACCATTTTTCTATGTTTATGACGTCAAGAGAGCTCGTGTAAGCTTTAACCTGAACCCAAGTAAGTGTTATAACAAGGGCGCGTCTAAGTATTCAGAACGCGTCATCTTTTTACCAAATTCTTATTTTCTTTCTAACAACTCCCATTCTCCTTCCTTAGATAAAAGAACACAGAGAGAACTCACAGGAAAGAGGAAAAAGTGAGCAGAAAAAGTACTGAAATATGCTGAAAATCACTTCAATCTCAAGAAAATGATTAAAGAAGCTAATCTGAAAAAGATTGGAGCCTTGTCTGCAAGGGTTGGTTCCATTTGTAAGTTTCACGAGTTTTACAATGGAAAACCCGTACTTACAGCTTCCGAAAAGGCGAAAGGGCTTAACGCTACGAAACTGGTCCAACTCGACATTAACAGATAAGTGGACTTAGAACAGGGTAAGATAGGACGCGTCATCAAAGTAGAACGCGTCATAGATGCAATTTTACGCGCATAGCTTTGACTTAGTCTGATTTATAAATGTTTTCGAAGTCCGTGTTTTTGCTTTGGACGCGCCTTAATATTAGGACGCGTCACCATATAATATACATGACTAATGTTTCCGTAAGGCTGTTATGTTGTTGTAAGTCTGTCACTTATACTTTCCTCATAAAAAATGCACTTTTTAGCATTCACAATGAACACTTGGTTGAAGTAGCGCACACATTTTCATGATCCATGGAATTATAGTTGATGCGTCATCCAATCAGGATGCGTCATCCTTATAATATGGATAATTTTTTATGTGCACATAGAATGAGTATATCCTTGTCTTTATTTTCAAACAATTCATAATATGCGTACATATATTTTTCATATCACCTTACGTATTTTAATAATAGGGCACGTCTACATTTCTGGGCGCGTCCAGAACTGATATTTTACTTGTCTTTTTCAGATATAACTTCACTTCTAAAAGGGTTCGCTATTGGGGCCTCCAAAAAACTGAGAGACAGGAAGCAGACTCCTGCGAAGTCTGATCCAAAAGCCAAGGATCCTACTCCTGTTGTGGTTCCTTCACCTCCCTCCAAGATCATTGACACCACTGTGGTGAACATCCAAATAAAGAGGACGCGCCCTCCAAGTGCCAGAAGACAGTACCTGATGACCAATCTTTTGTCCTGAGATATCTGGGCGCGTCCTCTTATGGCACTTTCACAGAGGAAGAAGTTCGAGGCTGGAACTTTAGGAGAGAGGAACAGACTAAGCAAGCCATGGTGATGGCTGCAGCAGAACTTCACTTGCCTGCAAGGCAAAGTGCCAACATAGCTGCAAGGCTGAGGGCGCATCTTGCCACCACTGACACTGCAAAAATCCAAGCTGAGGATAAAATCAGATCTTTGGAGAACAAAATCACCTTCCTTGCCCAGTCTAAAGATGCAGAGATTCTTGAGTTACAATTGGAGAAGGCGCGCCTTGATGGCCATATTACTGCTATGAAGAAGGCGGTTGATGGAGTTACTGCTGAGAACTCCAAAATGCAACCGGAGCTAGACCTCCTAAATGATAACAGAGTGCATGGATGGAAGGAGGAGAAGAAACTGGTGTATCAGAATGGATTTGCAGCGGGCTTTGAGGAGAGGTGTTCTGGGTTCATAGCTAACGACCCAGAATACTCCTTTTCGAAATTTGATGAAGATACCCAAAAGCGGGTGGCTGATTTCAAAGTAAGAACTGCATATTCCATTAAGGATAAGAGGATCATCCTAGTCTTGGAAAAGGATAATGCGTCCACTGCTCCTTCTCCATGCCAAGCTCAGCCCCAGCAAGTTCAACCCCAACCTTCTCCTCCAAAAGACCAGGAAAAATAACAGGACGCGCCTCCGACATAGGACGCGTTTTTCATGAACTTTTTTATGGATAATATTAAGGGTGCAGGCCCCTCAAGCCTTGCAGCTTGTAAATTTATGACTTGTTGTTTCTGGATTTTGGTTGCTTTTACTTTTATGAGATGTTTCTCCTTTTTATTATTTTCATGCATGTTGTGCTTTCCTGATCATTCTGTTTTCACATATATGGTGCGCGTCTGAAGCTCAGGGCGCGTCTTATTTTTCTTACTTCCTGTGCCTTGGCCGTTTAAATTTCTTGGGTGATATACGTTTTTCCCTTATTATGATAACATGTTATTATACACTTTTTGATTTAAGCAACGCACAATATATAGGCGCGTCCTCGTTCTTTGACGCGTCAACCTTTCAGATTTGAAGATAAGTATTTCGACGTATCATTTTGGACACTTCCTGAATAAGGACATGTCCTCGTTTTTAGTTATGGAATACTAAAATTAAAGGAGCATCAACCAAGATTATGCATAGGTTGGGCGCATCCTTAGACCCAAGATGCGTCCTAGTTCCAATTTCGTCTGGCTACTTCTCAGGGCACGTCCTGTGATGAGGACGCGTCATATAACCAAGCAAAAAACAACCATTTAGAAAATTTTCAAATTTTTTATTAATAATGCGCTCTAGTGTCAAAACCAGTCTTATGGCTATTATGCTCTTTGGGGAATTTATTCGAAAAATGATCCTTCAACAAGTTCTAAGGTAAGTAGTACAAGCACTACCCCTTAGGCTAGGAGGAATTTTATTGCTTCTAGCCTATAATTTGGGCACAACCTAAGTATATAATATAAACATGATATGTAAGGGGCCAAAGTCATACCTTACTGATAATACTTTTAAAGATGCTCCGCGTTCCATGCTCGCGGAACCAGCTTTCCTTCCAAATCTTCAAGTTGATAAGTTTCCTTCCACAAGATTGCTCTTATCTTGTATGGTCCTTCCCAATTAGCCCCAAATACTCCATGTTGGGGATTCTTTGTGTTTGGCATCACCTTCCTGAGCACCAAATCTCCTACCTTCAGCAGCTGTCCCTTTACCTTCTTATTGTAATACCTTGCAGCACGCTATTGGTATGCCATAAGCCTAAGCTAGGAATTTTCCCTTGCTTCTTCCAAGAGATCCAAATGAAGCATCTGGTTAACTTCTGCATCTTCCTCAGCGTAACGATCTCTACGAAGTGATCCTGAGCCAACCTCCACAGGGATCATAGCTTCATACCCGTAAGTCAGCATAAATGGAGTTTCCCCTGTAGTAGATCTTGGAGTAGTGTTATAGGACCACATCACTTTTGGGAGTTCTTCGGACCAATTTCCTTTGCGCTCCTCCAGTTTTATCTTAAGGGTATGCTTTATTATTTTATTCATGGTCTCTGTTTGCCCATTGCTTTGAGGATGATAGACCGTTGCAAACTCCTTCTTAATTTTCAGATCCTCACATAACTGCCGCAACTCCTTGTTATCGAACTACTTTCCGTTGTCAGAGACAAGTTTGTAAGGAATTCCAAACCTGCACACGATAGAGTTGAAGACAAAGTCTTTAATTTTCTTCGCGGTGATAGTCGCCAACGCCATAGCTTCTGCCCATTTAGTAAAGTAATCAACCGCAACCACTGCATATTTGACATCTCCTTTAGCCTTAGGTAATTCTCCAATAAGATCAACTCCCCACATGGAAAATGGCCATGGGCTCACCATAGGCGTCAAGAGCGTCGCTAGCATAGATGAGTAATTCGCAAAGCGTTGGCAGCGATCGCATGCTCTAACAAAATTCGTGGCATCCTCCTTCATTGTAGGCCAATAATAACATTGGCGTAAAACTTTCATCGCCAACGAGTTACCCCCTAAGTGATTACCACAAATTCCTTCATGTACCTCCCTTAAGATGTAATTTCCCTCTTCGTTATCGACACATCTGAGCAGCGGTTTGCTAAAGCCCCTTTTGTACTAAACTTCATCATATACCACATACCTTGCAGCCTGGTAGCGGAGTCGTCGAGCCTTGAACTTATGCTCGGGGAGAGCTCCTTTGTGAATATAAGCAAGGATGGGCGTCATCCATGTTTCTTTGAGAGCCTCATCTACTTGCATCACCTCTACCTCTGAGATACTAGAAATCTCCTGGATTTCTAAGGGTATAGATCCCAATAACACAGCCTTCTGCTGGGATCCCATTTTTTCCAGGGCATCTTCGTTGCTGTTTTTTTCCGTGGTACATATTCCAGCCTAACCTCTTTGAACTTTTCAATCAGACGTTGCGTGCACCTCAAGTACAATTCCGTCTGCGGTCCCCGAGCCTGAAACCCCCCATTTACCTGGTTCACTACCAACTCTGAGTCGCTCTTTGCAATTAAGTTCCACACTCCCATTTCCAAAATGATCTTTAGATCGTTGATCAATGCTTCGTATTCCGCATCATTATTCGTCACATAGAATTTGAAGTGAATTTCACTCATCAGATGCTGACCTTCCGGAGACACGAGTACTATGCCCGCGCCTGCTCCCCCATTATTAACTGCTCCATCCACATGCAAAATCCACCAGGGATGTGGAAACTCCTCTAAAACCTCCTCAGTAGGAGGTGGATGTAACACCACCAAAGCCTTATCATCAACTGCAGAATCAAATTCCAACAAGAAATCAGCTAAAGCCTGCCCTTTAATCGTTATACGGGGCATATATTCCAAGTCAAACTGTCCCAACTTCACAGCCCATTTCAATATTCTTCTCGACGATTCTGGCTTGTGAAGGACTTGCCGCAAAGGATATGCCGTACGGACTTAATCCTATGGGCTTGGAAATATGGGCACAGCTTCCTTGATGCAAGGATTAAGGCATAAACCAGCTTTTTCATACTTGTGTAGCGAGTTTCAGCATTGTGCAATCGCTTGCTCACATAATACACTGGCGACTGTTGCGCATCCACTTCTCTCACTAGCACTAGCATCGTGCCAAGTTAGGTACCTGATATACATCCATCTCAATGTTGAAACGCCCCAAGAATTCTACGGGGTCGGAGTTTCCATGAAAATGCAAGTCATTAGTTATGTTCATGTATCCTGCAGGCAGCTGCGCTTCCCTCACAACAGCAGAAAATAGGGGATGAAGCTTGCGCAGTTGCTGTTACCCTACCTCCTTCAAGATGGTTGAGCAACCTCTTAAGATCATTCATATTAAACGTCCCTACTCCAGGAATGGTTTGAATGTTGAGTTGTTGGGGTTGCTCCACAACTTGTTGTTGTTCCCCTTGGTTACCCCCGGGTGTACCGGTGGATCTCGCCGCCCCTCGCCCTGAGGCCACGGTTGTGGTATATTACCATCTTGATTTTGAACATTCCATCGCGCATGAGGTTCCTCCTGACCACGTCTCGGTATCTCATCATTGTTTTGCAACCTTTCTTAAATTCGCACACCGTCCTGGTCATGAGGACACGTCCTGGATCCATTTCCCGTAGCACTGTGGGAAGCTAAGGAACAATGACAGGGGCTTCTTCAGTGGAGGGCATGCCATCTCTTCTTCCATTATATGGCGCCCTTCCATGCTAGTATCACATCCTTCTTCGTCCATTCCTTTGATATCATCGGCCATAATTTCCGAACCTTCCACGTGGAAGGGCACACTCGTGTTCGTGGTGCCGTACCCTATCATCTCTTGGATATGTAGGGGGCACACGCGTTGTATAACGGGGCCTTTTTTCTACAGCGTTTCCTTCCTTTTGCCATTCTAGCAACAATATTCTCAAATCATCATCTTCCAACCTTATGCCAAGCCTTCTCTTTAGGGTTAAAAAATCTCTTATTTCCTCATCTTGATTCTGAATATTCTCCGCATGATGACGCTCACCCATCGTACGCCCAGACCTATGCGGATGCGGGACAACCTGATTGTTGGTGTGAAGCCTCTCTCTTCCATCAGTGTCCTCATCAATAAGCTCCATAATAGGCTCTATCATCAGAATACTCCAAGCGCCATGGAGTGATTCGCGGGTTCCCTCCGCTGGCTTGAACACGAGCATCATGGGCATCACCCTCAACCATATGTGTTTTCTCCACGGCGTGGCCACGACGGGGTAAACGACGACCCCTCCTCATTTTGTGACGCTCCATCATACTCAGCCTCGAGTGAAAGTTGTTCAGAGTGTCCCCCATGCGGTACAGCTGCTCCAAAATATCAGCGTTGCTGATGAGAACTAGAGGTATTCCTCCCAAATCTGGAGCTCTCGGAGGATCTGGCATGTTTCTGGGTACGTAGGGTTCATGGCGAGTGTAGCCTCCCTCGCCCTCTCCTTCAGATCTGCTATCACTTCCATCGCAAGAACTTCCATCATGATTGTAAGACATATTTTCCTCCCAAGACTATGATCTTAATCAGCACCCCTCCTTCTAGTGTCAATTTGTTGACGGAGGAATCTGGTAACAATAAAGTTCGAGGTTTCTCGCCGGAATTAAGATCTATGATGGTGATTTTTCACCAGAAAATCAAGCGGTGTATGTTGGTTGTGTGTTAATTGGTGGCTGAGATTGATTAGGGCAAGTGGTAGCTCCTTTTTAGCTCTCAACTTCTTACCCCTCTCAATGTGCCTACGTACCCTTTATATAGGGATCAAGCTTGACATAGTTTTTGGGGAACAAGAAATCTAATGGGCTTAGAATTCTTATTCCTAGGCCCGGTAGAAGCCCATCCAGAATCCATCTTCCGCTAGCTTTAGGAATGTCCAACTATGAGGCCCAACCGCGAAGGCCTAAGGCCCGTCCGTAATTGTAGGACTTCATGGATAATGCATCTCCCTGCGTAAGGATAACACTCTGCTATACCTATCTCCCTTGATTTACGGACGCAGGTATAGCCACGGTTCACCCCAAATGCCGGACGCGTCCCTGTCCCCCGAATGAGGATAACCCACCGATAACAGGATGGGTGATCCTAAGCTCTTGGGTGCAAAGTGCAGGATGAAAAGTTCTCAAATGAGGACACCCATTGAATACAAGAACAGAGTTCCCAAATCACACACCAAAGTTAACCCCGCATCCCTAACAAGGACACCCATTGAACACATGAGGAGGCCTTCACTCATCAGGCATACCCCTGGAGGCCTTCAAGCTTTTCACGTACATCCCCCTACTTGACCGTCTCAAGGGTCAAGGAGGGAATTCCTTAAAGAGTACCTGCAATAAATATGTTAGTGGAAATAATCTTCCATGGCTTCTTTCCATGTGTGCCTTGTCCTGAGCTCACCATTAAGAATGCATTTCCTGCATATGGGGCGCATCCTAGGATACTGGGCGCGTCATGTCCTTCATGAAATATGTATTGTTTTCCAGCAACTACCTCTCATGACACTCCACAAATACAGGACGTCTCCTGTCCTTCTGAGTGCATACTTTCAAGCTTCTTTTCCAAGGATCCACTTTTCAGTACACTCCCACCATGGTTGACGCGTCCTACACACATGGGCACATCCTAGCTCCTCATTTACAATACAACGCCGAGTTTGACTCTAATTAACCCGCGTTTGACCCGCATTGATCCAATACCAAAATTTGGGTATAACAGGGGTCATTGAAAATCTTCCTCCACCAATTTCTGTTAAGGGAGTTCGTAATTTTCTTGGTCATGCGGGTTTCTATAGACGGTTCATCAAGGACTTTTCAAAAATTTCTAAACCTTTGTGCAATCTTCTGGATAAGGATGTCCCGTTCAATTTTGATGACGAGTGCCTAGCTACTTTTGAGTTCTTAAGAAGAGTTTAATCACGACACATGTCATTACTGCACCTGATTGGAATGAACCTTTTGAGATGATGTGTGATGCAAGTGATTAGGCAGTTGGAGCAGTTGTTGGGCAGAGAAAGAACAACATATTTCATGTGGTCTACTATGCTAGTAAGACCCTAAATGGTGCTCAACTAAATTATACTACTACTGAAAAAGAACTTATGGCTATTGTCTACGGTTTTGAGAAGTTTTGATCTTATTTGCTTGGGACGAAGGTGACAGTTTTCACTAATCATGCTGCAATTCGATATCTCATCTCGAAGAAGGACTCGAAGCCTAGATTGATAAGATGGGTTCTTTTGCTTCGGGAGTTTAAATTAGAGATCAAGGACAGAAAAGGTACTGAGAATCAAGTCGTTGATCATCTCTCTCGTTTGGAAGATCCAGGTGCAACTTCACAGGATAAGACATTGATAAATGAGTCTTTCCCGATGAGCAACTATTTGGAGTGCAAGAGGAAGAACCATGGTTTGCAGACATTGTGAACTACCTTGTGAGTAATGTTATGCCTCCAGACTTGTCATACGCTCAAAGAAAGAAGTTTCTTCACGAGGTGAAGTGGTACATGTGGGATGAACCATATTTATTTAGGCAAGGAGCTGACCAAATCATCAGGAGATGTATTTCGTACAGTAAAACGGGGGGGGGGGGGGTCTTGTGAGACTGTCATTCAACTGTTTATGGAGGCCACTATGGTGGAGAGAAGACAACAGCTCGAGTCCTTCAAGCAGGATTCTTCTGGCCTACATTGTTTAAGGATGCGCATCACTTTGTTTTAAAGTATGATCGATGCCAACGTATGGGTAATATGTCCAAGAGGGATGAGATGCCTCTTAATGTTCTTCTCGAGGTTGAAGTCTTCGATGTTTGGGGAATCGACTTCATGGGGTTGTTTGTCTCATCTTGCAATAATCAGTATATCTTGTTGGCAGTCGATTATGTGTCGAAATGGGTTGAACTCAAGGCCTTGCCGACAAATGATGCGAAGGTAGTGCTTAATTTTCTTCATAAGCAGATATTCACAAGATTTTGGACTCCAAGAGTCATAATCAGTGATGAGGGATCGCATTTTTACAATTGCAAATTCATTGCCATGATGCAAAGGTATAATGCGAATCATCGCATTGCTACAGCCTACCATCCTCAGACGAATGGTCAAGCTGGGGTATCTAACAGAGAGATCAAGTGCATTTTAGAACAACATACAAGACTCTGTAGGAATGTCGCCATTTCAGTGGTTTATGGTAAGGGGTGTCATCTGCCTGTGGAGCTCGAGCATAAAGTGTATTGGGATTTGAAGAAGTTGAACTACGATTTAGATGCAGCTGGTAAGAAGAGAATGCTTCAATTGAATGAACTCGATGAATTTCGGCTTCAAGCGTAGGAAAACAACAAAATGTACAAGGAAAAAGTTAAGAGGTGGCACGATAGGGGCCTAGTGCTCAAGTCATTTGTGTCGGGACAACAAGTTCTGTTATTTAACTCTCGTCTCCGTCTTTTTCCTGGGAAATTGAAGTCGAGATGGTCCGGGCCTTTCATAATCAAAACTGTGTTTCCGTATGGAGCTGTGGAGATTTTTGAGAATGATCCAGGCCAAGCATTCAAGATAAATGGTCAGAGGTTGAAGCACTACTATGGGGATACGACAAACTGAGAGGTGGTTAGTGTCGTTTTATTGTCTACTTGATCTCGAGATTCTATATCAAGCTAACGACGTAAACCAAGCGCTTCTTGGGAGGCAACCCAAGTTTGTTGTACATTAGTAGGTAGAGAAAGCAAAAAGAAAAAAAACAAAAAAATCAGAAAAACAAAAAAAATCAGGACCAACTTCAGTAGCACGGCGCGCCCTACTTGACCGCGCTGTTTTTCCAGAAACTGGGTGCGCCCGCGCTGATTGGCGCGCGGCCGCGCTGGAACTCCAAAAGCTGGAGCGCGCGGCCGCGCCGGGTCCCTGATTCAGAAAAAAAAATTAAGTCATTTTTTGAAGAAAAAATCGGGGTTTTTAATAGAAAATCAATTCCCACCTGATTTTTACTCTTCCACATCCCAAATTTCCCTCTCCAATTTAAAGCCATTATTCCCATTATTCCCATAATCAATTCCCACTCCTTTCCATAACTAATTCTCTCCCAATCTCCTATATATACATACACTTATACACAAACTTCTCCATCACTTCTCAAAACTCTCAAACACAAAATCTCTCTTACAAACTTCTATTCTCTCAAACTCTCTAAATCTCAATGGCACCAAAAAGACAGCAAACTCAATTAAGCTGCAGCACCACCAATTTTTCGAGTGCAGGTGGTGTGAGGCTTAGGTTTTCAACTCTCGAGGCTGAGCCGGAGTATGTAAGGCTACTTTCAAAGCCTATAGCCAAGGAGCGTGGTTTTCTGCCATCGAGGAAAGATGGTAAGTTGTTGGAGATGATCTTGGAGATGGGCTGGGTTGTTTTCTGCGAGACACCCGCTGCTGTGCCCATGAGTGTGGTGCGTGAGTTTTATGTTAATGCTAAGGCGGAGAAGAATGGTTTCATGATGGTGAGGGGGATGACGGTGGACTACAGTGCTGAGGTGATTCGTAGGGTGATTGAGCAGCCCGAGAAGAAGGAGGATCAGGATAACTGGAATGAGAAAACTCCGGAGGAGTTTAATTTGGATTTGATTGTAGCTACCCTGTGTGTACCTGAGACTCATTGGAAGTTCAAGAAGGGCACGAATGAGTATACCACGTTCCCTGTTTTATGCATGAAGAGGTTTGCACGTGCATGGAATTCTTTTATTTGTGCTAATATCATGCCATCTTCACACATGCATGCGATTACTGTGGAACGTGCACGTTTGTCGTGGGTATTCTGCATGGAGGCTATGTGGATCTGGGGATGGTGATCTATCAGGGTATTCTGAGGTTCTTGCGAGGGAGTACTACGGGTTCGATACCCTATGCGTCCATTGTGATGAAGTTATGCATGGCGATTAGTGTTCATTGGCCCGCACATGAGCAGCTGCAGCTCTTTAGTGCTCCGATTGATAGTTCATCATCGTTGAACATGACTGAGTGGTATGGTGGGAAGCCCTATCCTAAGGGGCTTGGTTATTCTTATGATCATCTGCCAGGTGGTAAGCTAGCAGATCAGACTTTTACGGGTGGGATGGCGCAAACATGGAGAGCAGCTTGGAGAGCTCAGTTGGGATAGGAGGTTGGTCCTTCGGGATCGCAGCAGCAGCATGAGGAGGAAGCACATGGCAGTGCTGGTTTGAGTACGATGTAATATAGGCGTCTATCTAGGAGGATGAATGCGACGCATGACATCCATAGCAGGTTTGCACATGACCTCACCCAGGCATTGGGGACTACTTTCAGAGCCAGAGGAGTTGACATCCAGTGGCCAGTATTCGGTGAGGATTCGGTGTATCCGCCTCCAGACACTCCTGACACTCCACCCCTTGAGAGTGATGATCCTGGTTTGGATTAAGTATGCTTGATTCCTTGTTATTACCTTCACCGAGTACAATGAATATTTTAAGTTTGGGCGTAGTAGTTAAGGATTTATATGTTTTGTGTGAGTCGCATGTAGTTTGCATATTTATGCTAGTTTAGTTCATGTAGTGAATATTTTCCATGTAGTAGTTTTTTATTTATTTTTTGTAGTTTTTATGATAGTGATCTCATATAGTTTTATGCATTTGCATAATAACATGATCCCTTAGATGATTTTTCCGATTGATTGTGATATTGATGCTAGTGTAGTGATGTCGTATTTAGTGATGTTAAGCCTTATCGAGTTGATTTGCATGATAGTGACAATTGTATTTTACTAAGTCTTATAGGTTGCTAGAGGGCTAGATCATGGTCATGGTTTATGTGTTTGTCGAGGTTTAATCACTTGTTTATATTTAGAATTTAGGATATTCTCTTAATGATAAATAACATGGATATTTAAAAATTGGAAAAAATTAAATTTCATTGCTAGTTGTTGTGGCTAGGTGTCAAATGGCTAGTAGCCGGCTCATTTTATATGAGCAGTCTATGGTTGAACGAGATGGAGCGAAACGCACTCGTTCAGAAATTTGAAAAAAAAAAGAAAAAAGAAAAGAAAAAGAAAAAAATAAATGTGTTTATGCATTATTGATTACGAGTGGGCTCTTTAGTACTCGAGTTATTAAGTTCTAAGGGGACTTTGTGCCTAGTGACCTAAGGCTTTTTATAGTCTGGGATCCGCTAACCTAACGCTCGCTATATGGGTATTATTGTATAAGTCTTTTATGGACCTCACTCATTGCACGGTCAAATAAGCATATTTGTGTTATTTTTGTGTTGTGAATAAAAGCGTGAATCCATGTAAAACTCCGATATAAGAATTGAAGTGTGTTAGGTCACACACACACACTGTAGAGGGGGTGAATACAGTGTATAGTACAATCAAATCGAACTTTAATAACTCAAGTAACAGAAAATAAACTTTATTGAAACAATAAACTCTGTTACAGTATGAAACTGTTACCTCTCAGTGATGAACAAATATCACGAGAGATGCTAGGGTTACAATAAATAATCTTCTCAAATATGATAACACTTATAGTGTAAACCCTATGTCTGTGTTTATATACTACACAGTTACAAGATAATCGCTAATTGATATGGAATATAATTCTGCTTCCTAAAATATATCAATCAGATATCTTTTCTTCCAAGTATTCTATTCTTCATAAAATTCCTTCTTCATGCATATCTCTTCTTATGTTTGTCTCGATCTTCTAACCTTTAAACAACTGATTTCCTTATCTGAACGTCCTTCAGTACTTAAGTTCTGATATCCATCTTCTGATGATTATCTCCTGATAATATAAGTATTGATATCCTTAAGTCCTGACTTCCAGTAAGTACTGATTTATCCTATTTAAGTAAGATCTGAAAAACTAAACATAAATCACATTAGCCATGACATTATCAAATATATCTAACAATCTCCCCCAACTTGTAAATTAACATAATATACAAGTTTAACAGATATTTGATGATGTCAAAAATATTAAGTACAAATGCATGAGAATTAGACTAGATAACTACAACTTACAGTCCTTAAAGCTTTACCAGTCTTTAACTTTTGATAACAACTTCAGTCTGTATTCATATCAGAATTTATGCAGTTGTAGATCTTGACTTGGCTTCATCTTCTGATCTCTCTGATGCCAGGAGTTATTCTGAGATAGTTTTTCAACAAACATCTCTCAGCATATCTGAGTTCATCAATCATCCTCCTTTTAGCATCTTTAAGTTCTGCAGTATCTTCACCAATTTGAAAGATTACAGCCCTGAGATCATTAATTCTAGCTTTTCTTATATCCTGATCCAGTCTGATCAAATATGCCTTATCAGACTCAAGATTGAATTCCACAGCCCTGTATCCCAGAAAGGTAGTTATAATCTTAGCAGTGTTGGGCTTCATTTCAACTATATCACCCTTGTGATCTCTGTACTTTGGAAGATATGTGCTGTCAGACTTAACAGAATAAAGCCTTTTCTGTCTCTGAATCTGATTCTTCAAATAGTTTGCAGCACTTTCTGTTATTTTTTCATTCACTTGAAGTAAGAATAATACATGCTCCAGTTCTTCAAAATACTTCAATGGAATGGCATTTTCCCTTATATGATAAACCCTACCATCTGTCATAAAGTACAACAAGATGTGTTCTTTCAAGTAGGTATGGTAAACCATTTGTACAGATTCCAGTTGATTCAATCTCTCAGGAGTTGCTCCAATACCTGGTTCACTTAAGGAAGTTGGATTATTGGTAGTGTTCTGTATTCTTCTTTCATCAGCACTTCCCAATCCAGTTTTATCTCTTACTTCCTTTTCAGTAACCACTCTTGCTTCAAAACCACTTGCAGCAGTCTTCAAAGGTTGAGTCTGTTTTGCTTTAGTGAATCCTGGTAGGAGTGTCTTTGATTTATCTTCTGATATCAAGTTAACTTGAGCTATGTCAGAGGTTACTTGCTTCTTTGAAATATCAGAACTTACTATCTCTTAACTCTGAACAACTTGAGCCATGTCAGAGGTTGTCTTAAAAACTTTTCTTGAAGTCAGAGCAAGATTAGCATCTTCATCAGTAATTTCTTCATTCACAGGAGGCACATAAACCTTGATAGGTTCACCAACTTTTTCTTTGCCCTTGGACCTTGGATCTATCTGCAGTTGTGATTTAGCCATGGTTGCTTCAGGATTTGTCCTTTCTTTTATCACAATGCCTTTGAGTTTTGGAAGTATCTTTTTACCAGAAGC
This sequence comes from Apium graveolens, assembly GCF_009905375.1. Lineage (NCBI taxonomy): Eukaryota > Viridiplantae > Streptophyta > Magnoliopsida > Apiales > Apiaceae > Apium > Apium graveolens. The sequence goes on from NC_133653.1 coordinate 114,277,879, forward strand.
TTCAGATTTAGATTTGACTTTTCCTGATTTAAGTCTGGCTTCTTCTTCCATTAGACTCTCCAAGTCCATTCCTGGATTTCCTGAAGAAATAACTGTCTTGACATTTCTTCATCAAGAGCTAAAAGTTCATCAGAACTTATCCTTTTACCAGTAGCAGAAATAATTCTTTTTCCAGCATCAGAACTTGTCCTGTGACTTGTGATTTCAGCTTTTCTTGATGAGAAACCTCTACCTTGACTATGACCTCTACCCATTCCAGAGTTTCCATGGTCATCTTTTTTATCATCCTTCCCCTTCAGTGTCTTATCAGTTTTTCATTTGGACTTAATTACTTTATCCCCCTTTTTGGCATCTGCAGGTAAGAGAAGAGAGACAAGCAATTCCACTGAGGCTTGGATTTCATTAAGTTGAGATTGCTGAGAAGCTTGATTTTTCAGAATATCATCAATCTGAGCTTGTTGTTTCTCTTGAGTCTTCTCAATATAAGCAACTCTGTCAAAGGTAGGTTGGAAGAATTTTTTCTTGTCAATCTTCTGAACTTGTTCTTGCTTCATTAATTCTTCCTGAATCTTATGTAACTCTGCATGAGTAGTTGAACGGAGACCTTGTAGATGTTTAGTACTCAATGCAGTGACTCTAAGCTGTGTTTTGAAATCATCAGTAATTAACATCTCATCAGCTTTTGTCAAGTGCTCAGCAAGATTCTTTGCAGATGGAACACAGGTAACTGAGTTCCATTCCTTAGTCCACTCCTGTCCTGCAGGAGTTTCACTCCAAGGCACTGGTGCTTCTCTGATAACAAACTTCTTAACTAGTTCAGATTTAAGAACAGTTTGTTGAGGTGCATGTCCTGAAGCACCTGCTTCATCAGTATCTGCATTTGGAGCAGCATCACCAGTATCTCCAGCATTTACAGCATCAGAACTTACAGAATCAGTATCTTCTGATAAAACAACAGTATGAGAAGCAATTGAGGCTTCAGCATCATCCTCTAATTGCTGATCTGGTTCCAAGTTCTGATCAACAGCCATACCCTGATGCTCACCTATATTCTGATCATCATCATCTAGATGCAGAGAAGGTGTAGTAGATAATTCTAGAGTTTGAGCAGCATCAGTAACAGGTGTTGTTGATGGATTAGTTGCTGTTGAAGCTTCTAAGTAAAGTATTTCAGGCACAACCAGGTTCTGGATATCAATTTCAGTACTTGTGCCTGGATCAACAGGAGATACAGTCTTAGGAGACACAGACGATGTGTTAGCCATTTCAGTAGCAGCTTCCTTAGTTGGAGTTAATGGAGAAGCAGTGGCTTGAGCAGATTCCTTTTCTTGTGAGATCAGAGATTCCTGATCTCCTTCCTTAGCTGCTGCTTCCTCATCATCTGAAACTGGCCTTTTAGCTCTCTATTTCTTGTATCTCTTTGAAGATGGGGATTCCTTGGGAGGTTCAACAGAAGTCATTCTTCTAAACTTTTGAGAAGCTTAGATCCCCCAATTCCAGAATCCTTCTGAGAAGGAACTTTCTCAGCTTCTTTAACAACAGGTTCTGAAATAGAAACCTGTTCCTCACTATCAGACTCATCTCGCAAAACAATCCTCCTTCTCTTCTGAGGTGTTTGAGGAACAGTCTTTGTCCTCTTAGGCTTGGAAGATGAAGGCTTCACAGTAGGTGCTGAGGATGAAGGTTGAGTTGTCTGTAAAGTTGAGAGAT